>NW_012108919.1:3382939-3418374 GCF_000951045.1 Mandrillus leucophaeus | reverse complement strand
TGAGATGAAGTCTCGCTCTATTGCCCAGGCTGGAGTGCAATGGCGTGGTCTCGGCTCACTGCAACCTCCGCCTCCTGGGTTCAAGCGATTCTCCTGTCTCAGCCTCCCGAGCAGCTGGGATTATAGGTGCCCGCCGCCACCCTTGGCTAATTTTTGTATTTTTAGTAGAGACAGGGTTTCACCATGTTGGCTAGGCTGGTCTTGAACTGCTGACCTCGTGATCCACCTGCCTCAGCCTCCCAAAGTGCTGGGATCACAGGTATGAGCCACCGTGCCCGGCCTCGAGTTCCCTTTAAAAAGAAGAAAATCAGCTTTGTTTTTCTGATTGTAATGCTCAAATTAGAGACCCTCAGATCTTTGGAGTTAAACAGAATTGTAGGTGATATGATTTGCAACTGCATTTTATTTTCAGTCTGGCTTGTGAGAGAACAACTGAAGCTTGTGTATTTCTCCATTCTGGTAGTGAGGGGTTACTGCCAAAATTAGTCCACATTTGTCAAGTGGTTGCTTATTCTTGAATGAATAAGATAGAAAAATAATACATTTTTAATAATTAATGAAAACTTAAATTTTACATCTGAAGGATTTTTCTCTCATGATTAAAACAAATAACAAAACCCAGACCATAGATTTTAATATTATGTTGAATCACTATTCAACAGGTTTTTGTTTGTTTTTTAAATTAACATTGCCTCGTTTAGATGTGCTGATATATTAACTGCCTTTTTTTTCCCTCTATGTCAACCTTTCTTTATATGAGTTTAGTTTTTAGATATTTCTCAAGATTCTTTTGTAAGATCGCAGTCAATTTAAATCACTATTACCGTAGAAATGAGAATTGTCTTACTGAGAAAATTCCATCAACATAATTTATATACTGAAATCAAAATGTTGGAAACAAGGGGATGCTTTTGGTTTTGTGTTCTTAAGAGTTTTCTGTTGGCAAAAAAATGTCCTTCCTTCCTTCCTTCCAAATGTTGTTATAAATGGGAAGAACTGTGTGTGTGTGTGCGCGTGTGTGTGTGTGTGTGTAAGCTTAGAGATTAAGAATAGCAAATGCTGACCTGAATCCTGGGTGTGATCTATTTTAACACATAGATTGTGTTGAACAGCCGTGAATCCATAGCAGGTAGAACTTTTTAAAACTTTTTTAATGTGTGATTATTTATGTTGAATAACAAACATACCAGGTTATCAAGGTTGGGAAGTTTTTGGTTAATTCAAACCTTTTATCTGTTGATATTTACCAGTCCTTCAAACATGACCAATTTTCAAAGCAGTTAGAATATACTATAAAATGTTTTAATAATTCAGAAATGTCTTAAAATCTTTGAATACCTTAGGTTATCATTGTGATTAGCTTTGTTATATTGATGGAGTCTGAGAGTTTTGATTCATAGAAATTTATGGTTAACATTGATTTTGCATCTCTGCAGCATTTGTTGCCATATTCTCTTTCTCACATCTCACTTTGCTTGTATGTATTTTTTCTTCTCTAAAATTTTTATTTGCCAGAGTTTTGTCTGTTAGCTTTGAATACAAATATAGTTTTATATTGTTTATGGGAAAATTAAATGCAGATGGCTTGAAAACTTCTGTATGTTGTCTCTGAAAATGGAGAGGATGAGAACCCACTCTTGGTTATATCTGGAGTTCAGGACAAAGCACAGATCTGGTCACAGGGGATATTGCCTCCTGCTGTGTGGAAGCCACCAAGCACAGGGACTGGTAATGGATTCCATAGAACACACAGAGATGCTAAGGAGGGAAGCCTGCCTTAAGGGGCTTACCCGTTATTGTCACCCATAAGGTTGACAACAGGCAATTCTTGTCTGTGATGATGCATTTTGGTTGCTGCTGGAGCTTTTCCGTTTTGGATAATTTCACAGATATTTTCAAGAGTTAAGGAGATAACATTTCTGTCATTTCGATGGATTGTACCAGCTGCTTCATCTGTGTTTCCCTTTGTATAAATATTTATACAAAGTCAAAATGTAAATGAAGTAATTCAGTGATTGCACAGATGTAGTTCATCTAGAGCAGTGGTTCTCAAGCAGCATCAGCATTACCTGGGGTTTGGTTAGAAATGCAATCTTCGGCCCAAGTGGATTACTGAATCGGATTCTGGGCATGGGGTCCAGGAATCTCTGTTCACCAGTACTGGAGATGATTTTGATGCTGCCAAATGTGGAGAACCACTGGTTTTCTGTCTCTACAACCCTTTTGAATGGACTCTTTAATAAATAATTTTCACTCACAGACGCTGGCAGTTGGTTTATACTACTTTTTCTAAAGTCTTTTATGCAGCATTTTAGAAAAGCCTTTGATTTTGAAAAGATTCCTGTAGTGATCTAAACTTCTTCCATTTTTCCCCTCAAATTGTTAATAAGGAGGTCAATTCCATAGTTAACATTCAGGAACATGTCAGATGTGGCTTAAAAATTCTAGAAATTGGGCTTTTGTCTAAATATCCATAACACAAAGCTTCTAGACTGAAGTTCTTTTTGGTCTTACCAAAAAAAAAAAAAAAAAGAAAAAAGAAAAATCAACACTCTTGCTATTTCATCCGGCATTTTAACATACTGTTTCTGTAAAAAGCATCTTTGTCAACACATCACTGAATAGCATTTTCAAATGGCGTTGAACCATTCCTTCGAACTGTGACTCATCCGTGTAGGTATTTATCGATTTTCTACAGGAAGCAGCAGTCTTGGTGCTACCTGTACTCATTGCAGAGGCCACCACACCCTACCCTTAACCTCCTAGCCTGAGCCTATGAATTTGAACAAGGGTAGTAATTTATGATTAAGTGCATTTCTCACTGATCCATTTATCTTAAGCTTTCTGGTTCTTAACACTCTTCAATCAATTAATTGGCCAGGAAAATGAATATAAAAATACCTTCAGGATTTTGTTAATAATTAAATCTTATTTTCTTGAAATGCCATTGTCTAACTCAAAAGGTCTTAAATTCCTTAATGCTAATCTGATATTCATATAATATTACTAAAAACAAACTAGGCTTTGGGATCACCGTTTCCTGCTCCAATCAGAAGTAAATAAAAATAGGTTCTTAGCTTTTAAGAACTGGAAGTGGGGTCAGGCGCGGTGGCTCACGCCAGCACTTTGAGAGGTCGAGACAGGCGGATCACAAGGTCAGGAGTTTGAGACCAGCCTGACCAATATGGTGAAACCCCGTCTGTACTAAAAATACAAAAAGTAGTCAGGCGTGGTGGTACGCGCCTGTAATCCCAGCTACTCAGGAGTCTGAGGCAGGAGAACTGCTTGAACCCTGGAGACGGAGGTTGCAGCGAGCCAAAATCGCGCCATTGCACTCCAGCCTGGGCCACAGGGCAAGACTCCGACCCCCCCAAAAAAAAAAAAAAATGGAGGTGACCTTCTGATCCATGTCAGCCAGCTCCACCCTCCTGCCGATGGGAAATCGGAGGCCGCCAGGGTGTGTGGTGAGAGGTGAGTGGTGTGCTGAGACCCGCCCGGCAGTCAGACCCTGGTCTGCTAAACTGCCTTGCCCCTCCCTTAAAAGCTATGGTACTGTGGAGCGTTCTGTCTTAACTATTTCTGGCAAGCCTCATGCACATCTTGTTCCTGCAGTGTTCATTTTGCTAATACTCTAGATAGTGGTCATTTCCTTCAGGTAATTGATAGGAATTTGAAAAGTGTTCCAGAATACTAGAATAGTGTTTCCTGCAGCATGGTTTTAGGAAACAGCACTTCCAGTAGCTGTTCCTAAGGACCTAATTTTGTGACCAGCTCAGTAGTTGCCATGAGTTCTTTGTTGTGTAAAAGTTATTTATTCCGACTGTCGGCAAAAAAACTGCCATTATTCCAAACTACCGTGTTTTAGGTAAGGATCACCTTTTCTTAGTTGAATGTAAAAGATAAAAGTATAGTACTTGATTAATGTGTGTAAGGGGTGTGCGTGTGTCTCTGTTGGAGCAAGGGTGAAGAAAAGCTCTGTAAAGTCGTTTAACTTCCTTTGAAAACGTGTGTTAACTTTAGCACACACAGAACTGTTTTTCCAAATGCCAATTCTGAGGAATAACGTTCTGTAATACTTTAGAATACTCACAGAAATAATGTATGGTATAAAATAATTTTGTCTGTTTTGAAAACTAATTATTGATGAAGGCTGGATGTAAAACTTTTTAAAACTATAGGAACACAGGGCACAGAAGTTGATACTTTAAAAATTCATGTATAAAGAAAACCAGTGCCAGGAAAATACTTTTACAGGTGTTTTTTTAAATCCAGCCTGAGAAAATTTGTATTGATTTGTTAAAGTAGGGGGCAGGAGATTGGGAGACTTTAAAAATTGTTGTGTATACCTTATTTGAAAACTGAGGTAAGAAAACATGTAACTGTTAAATGGTAACAGTACAGGAAAAGTGGTTTTTAAAACTACAAGGAAATCTTGTGTATTTTGTCATTGCCTAGCAAGTCCTCAGTTTCTGAACAAAATTTTTCTAAAATATATTTTACTAAGCTCAGGGAACTGAAGTACCTTTGGAAACAGCAATTATTGAAAATATTTAAAAGGAAGCTGAAACTTGTTTCTGACAGACATCCACATTCTGGAGAAAATTGAGAGAGAAAAGGAAACAGTCTGTACAGATTATGTATCCCTTATCTGAAATACTCAGGACTAGAAGTGTTTCAGGTTTTGGATTTTTTCCGATTTTGGAATATTTGCAATATGCACTTACTGGTTGAGCATGGCTAAAACAAAAAACTGAAATCCTAGATGCTCCCATGAGCATTTCCTGTTAGAATCAGGTATGTGCTCAAAAAGCTTCAGATTTCAGCGCAGGGATATTCAACCTGTGTTATAATTAGTAGGTCCCAGCAAATGCTGGCAAAGATGCAGAGAAACTAGCTGGCTCACCCAGTGATGATGGGGATGTAAAATGGAATAGCTACTCTGGAAAAGAGTTTGGCAGTTCCTTTCAAAACCGAAAAATGAACTTACCATATGACCCAGCAGTTGCACTCTTGGGCATTTTGCGAGAGAAATGACTTATTTTCATGTAGGAACTCATACACACATGTTCATGACAGCTTTATTCATAATAGCCAGAAGTTGGAAACAGCCATTCCGTGGGTGAATGGTTACACAAACTGTGGTACATCCATACCATGAAATTCTGCTCAGTAATAAAAGGGAACAGATTATTATGTGCTGTAGCTTGGAGAAACCCCAAGGCAGTTATGCTGAGTGAAAAAAGCAAGTCTCGGAAGGATATATAGTGCATGATTCCACTTACATAACATATGAATTAACATAATTATAGATTTGGAGTCCAGCTGAGTGTTTGGGGAGGCACGGCATGGTTATAAAAGGTGTTGGAAGTAAATGCTTGGTGCTGCCAAATGACAATGGCACTGAGGCAAAAGTTTTCTCAGCAAGGCAATTTACTTCTATAGAAGAGTGCGTCTTGTGGATGGAACAATGGCGAGAGCATACCAGACAAGGAAGGGGAAGGGGTCTTATTCCTAATGCCGCTAGCTCCTACTGCTGTGTCTTTCCCCTATTGGCTAGGGTTGGATTGCACAGTCTAGGCTAATTCCGATTGGCTGTTTTAAAGAGAGCAAGTATATGAGCCAGAGTGGCAGGGTGAGTAATTTTGGTGGAAGGGACAGTTACAGAACAGGTGACTAAGGATGCCTAAGGACAGAACAGGTGACAGAGGCTAGGAGGGGGTTGTTTACTGAAACTAGGGGCAAGGAGAGTAAAGAACGAGGAAGTTAAACTTTAAAATGGAGAACAAAGAACAGGGAAGCTGAACATACTGACATATTGGTTCTTTGAAGAAGAACTCAGAACTTATTGTACTTAACAATTTTTCTCCCTCTTGAATTTTAAAGGAAGTTAACAGGCTAAACTTTGAAGAGGAATTTACCGTATCCTACAAAGGGAACCTGAGGGAGTCTTGTGGTGGTACTACGTTGATGTGGTGCTTACACAAGGCTATGCATGGAGCTGTATGCACATCTGCATGCACACACAGTGCACGTGTGACTGGTGAAATCTGAATAAGCTTTGTGGATTGTACCCATGTCAATTATTGGGTTTTGACCTTATACCAGAATTATGTAAGATGTTAGCATGGAGGGACATTCAGGATGTACATTTCTAGATAACATCCTGTGAACCTGTAATTATTTCAAAGTAAAAAGCTTTAAAAATTGAGTATTGCAATTTCATATAGTCATCCTAATGGGGGGAGAATCCCGTATACACCAAAATGTGCTGGTTGTACAGTCATGTATTTATGGGGACTACAAAGGGACTTTCACCCTATTATTTGTGGAATCAATAATTTTTTATGGCCCCAAATTTTCCTCAATGTACATAGTTCATGCATCAAAAATACCCTATTAAATAAATGCAGATAGACCAGGCACAGTATCTCATGCCTGTAATCCCAGCACTTTGGGAGACTGAGGTGGGCAGATCACCTGAGGTCAGGACTTCAAGACCAGCCTGGCCAACATGGTGAAACCCTGTCTCCACTAGAAATACAAAAATGAGCCAGGTGCGATTGTGCACATTTGTAATCTCAGCTACTCAGGAGGCTGAGACACAAGAATCGCTTAAACCCAGGAGGTGGAGGTTGCATTGAGCCAAGATCATGCCATTGCACTCCAGCCTGGGCAATACAGTGAGACTCTGTCTCAAAAGAAAAAAATGCAAATAATTAGAAGCATAAAAAAAGTTGGCCAGGCGCGATGGCTCGCACCTGTAATCCTAGCATTTTGGGAGGCTGAGGTGGGCAGATCAAAAGGTCAGGAGATAAAGACCATCCTGTCAAACATGGTGAAACCCTGTCTCTACTAAAAATACAAAAATTAGCTGAGTGTGGTGGCATGTGCTTGTAATCCCAGCTACTCAGGAGGCTGAGGCATAAGAATGGCTTGAACCAGGGAGGTGGAGATTGCAGTGAGCCGAGATTGCACTCCAGCCTGGTGACAGAGTGAGACTCCATCTAAAAAAAAAACAACAAAACAAAACAAACCATAGGCCCCAATTTTTTAAATCTGTCACATTGACAGAATTTAATGTCTTCTAGTGGTTATGTAATTTGATAGACTGTTGGCAATTGTTTTTATCAAAAAACAGCTTGAAGAGATGTTTCATTTGTATTCAGAAAATTGTTTAGAGATTTACAGAGATTTCACAGTTCTCTCTTGATCATGTCACATGTATTTTAATATTACAAAACTCATATTCCCTAACTCAATATAAAAACACCTGAATTGTAAATATTGAAGTTGGTTTTTAAAATTTCTTGTTGGTCTTATTTATCTTCAATGAACAATGCTCTTAATCTTTAGTATAGAGATTACTAGAATTTTTCTCAGTTCATATTTAGTAAGTGTTACTGTTTCTCTTTTAACATTTTGAACTCTTAACAGAGAGGCTTATCCTAGTTTTCTGTACATGACTCCCAGAGGTTTGGGAGCCTTTTTCGGTCATTAACACCTCACTGTATTTTATTACCTATCTTGGTTAAAAGGCTTAGTTGTAGAATATGTTGGATTTGTTCCTGAAATGAACTTGGTTTTTTTTTTTTTTTTCCATATATCTTGTGCCGCCCTTATGCCCCATTAAAACGTATAATTGAGAATTGATTATTCCATCTTCAGTGGTAATGGAATTTTTTGTTGTTTTGAGTAATTATCCATTTGAAATTGATAGTGGTAGCTAAAGTGGAAGTTGCAGTCAGATAAAACTTGAGCAATGTTCAGGAGTTGAAATAAAAAGACATAGGCCTGAGTTGATAATGGAGTTAAATGATTACTCCCGACTCGACGTAGAAAAACTACTGCATCTTGTTTTGATTTTTTTTTCTTTTAATCTGAAGTCCATTTGTTGAAGTTCTTTACATCTTTGTATTTGTCTGGCTTTCCCCAGTATAATAAATGGCACCTTAATGTGAGCAAGGGGTCATTTTTCCTTGTAGAAAATGTTCTGTAATTTAGATTTTTCAGTCCTCATTATAAAATTCAGATGCTGTTAAACCTACATTTGAAATTTTTCCTTCAAATATCCTCGCATCATTTCACTTCTGCCATCTTTGGTTGTTTTCTTGATGCAGGCCCAATTGATGATTTTACACACAGCACAATTAAGAACATCCTCATTCAGTCACGTCGCTGAGGGTAAATCTCTCTTAGCTGCTGGGCAGCAAAGTTATTTTTAAATGCCCGCTTTGTGCTTTTTCATAGTCATCCTGAATAGGGGCTGGTGTGGTGCAACTGTGCTCGGTCCTTGGTGAAGCTGGCTTAGTGCTCAGCCCCGAGATACAAAAAGGGCTCTGAAATGAAGCAGGGAGCTGACGGGGACAGCTGGACATGTTTCAGATACCTAGTGAGGAACATGTTTTAAAACCTAAAACAGTGATTTTTTTCTCCTATTTTTTTTATAAGTCATTTTAAGGCCGGGTGCAGTGGCTCACATCTGTAATCCCAGCACTTTGGGAGGCCGAGGCGGGTGGATCATGACGTCAGGAGATCGAGGCCATCCTGGCTAACATGGTGAAACCCCGTCTGTACTAAAAATACAAAAAAATTAGCCAGAAGTGGTGGCGTGCACCTATAGTCCTGGCTACTGGGGAGGCTGAGGCAGGAGAATGGCATGAACCCGAGAGACAGAGCTTGCAGTGAGCCGAGATTGCGCCACTGCACTCCAGCCTGGGTGACAGAGCAAGACTCCATCTGAAAAAAAAAAAAAAAAAAAAAAAGTCATTTTAAGTTGTCTAACCTAACCCCTCCTCCCTTGTGAAGGTTGAGACATGATTGGATTTCATTCTGGTATAGAAAAAACCGAAGGGCCAATAATTCAGCAACATGAGTATCAAACTTTTAAAGCAGAAATAGTCTTGAGAAAAATGTTTTTATATTATATATCTATAGAAAATCTTAATTCAGTTAAAACAAGATATGCTTTAATTAAAACTCCTTTGATGATTTCTGCATTGATCTTTGGTTTTGAGCTGCCTATTCTGGAATTACTTTTTAAAAGAAGATTAGCTGAACTTTGAAGTACTTAAAGCATACTTAATGTATTTTAGGGTTGACTTACTCTAATGCACTTGGCAGTCATGAAGCATTTGAACAGATATGTTGACAACTGAAGTGAAACAAGTGAAAAGACATCCTCTTCAGTTCAGTTTTTTTTCTTACGAGTACACTCTAAATTCCTTGCAGATTTATTAAGAGTACTGAAAGGTAACTAATTCTTAAGCATCCGAGCGGGGCCCAGAGCAAGTGATTTTCAGTGCATAGTGAATCCTGGTTCTTGGTAATATTTCCTGTTGCTCCCTCTTCAAGAGGCTGTTGTTTAAATAACGCTGGAATTAGCATTAGATGTCAGCTGTTGGCCAGTACTGTGTGCTTGATTCGTATTTGCTACCTCATTTAATCCTGCCAACAACCTTATGAAGTAGGTGTTTTTACCGCACCTGTATGGAGGAGGAAGTTGCGACTCAGGTGAAATCAGTTATGTGGAAAAAGAGCCTGAGACCAGGATTAGCTGCAGGTCCTTTGGGAGGCGATTCCAAGATGCAGGAGCGAGGGACAGGGAGAGTGAGACAGCGACGAGAAGAAGCTAAAAACAGGAAGCTGCTAAAGCCATTGAGGATGTGCCATCGTACCAGGATCTCTGAGAAGCGTTGAGAACGCTTCCTAGGATCATCCACCCAAAGGATGTTAGACCAGGGTCCTGAGATACTGACCTCCGTCACCTATTGGTTGAGAGCTGCCTTAATTCCACAGAACTTCTGGGCTGTGCTGGCTGGGTTTCCTGAGATTCAGAGAATACTCTGACCAGAAAAACACAGCCACACAGGCGTGGCTGTGAGGTGGGACCCTCTGTGCATTCCAGTGAATGCACACAACGCTGGTTCCCATAGCTGCAGCTGAATGCAGAGGTAGAGCAGAGGGCTGTGCCAAGAGGCGCTAGGAGTGTAGGACCCGAGTTGGGCCCAACCTGAAACCTGTGAGCAGAAGCTCTTCCCGCTGTGGCAGACCGTCTCCACATAAACACATGTGAGACGAGGCTAGCGGGAAATGGAGAGAAGGCACCCAGTAATGGCAACAGTATGAGCAGAATGCACAGAGGAAATATACATGTGACTACATGCTAATTAGGAAAATTACTTTTCCTATGTTGCTTTGGTTAGCATTAGTTTGTGTTTCTTGCATGTATGTAGATCAGAATATAAGAAGAAAGCCCACAGTATTCTAAGTATTAGACACTATACCTGATTTGAGATGATAAACTCCATCCCTGGGTTTTAAGATCTGCCATGCATACCAGCTTGCTGGACTCCGGAGTTGAGAATGTGGTGCTGGGAATGTGGGGGTGGGCGGGACTAAGGCAGATAACGGACCTCATTCACCATTGTCCATTGTAAGAGCTGCTGTGTTTGTTTTGTTAATCTTGATAACACCCCCAAGATGTTGACACTCCCAAGAGCTGAACCAGAGGGAACAATGCCTTGGGTGAAATGGTTTGTTACAGTGTATCCCAGGACACAGGGTAGCTGAAACATTCTGCAGATGTTTTCTGGAATAACAGCACCCAAACTCAGCAGAGCAGGGGTCTGCCACAGACACAGGGGAGGAGTTAGGAAATATTTACGTAAGGGAAGGCACTCAGATTGTCCTTTTTCGATTTTACAGTCAACCAGATTTGATCAGGGACCTGAATTCATACAGACAGCCTGTTTGGAGTAATCCCATATTGCTGTGTAATAGATAACCACAAACATAGTTTAAAACGAAACAAATTTATCAGCTTCCAGTTTGTAGGGCAGAAGTCTAGGCAAGGTGTGACTGGGTTGTCTGCCCAGTGTTCCATGAGGTTGAGCTGCGTTTTTTTCTGGAGGCACTGGAGAAGAATCTATGTGAGGGCCCTTCAGGTCGCTGCCAGAGTTCAGGCTCCTGGTGATTGTAGTGTGGAGGCCCCTTTTCTTTCACCTGCTGTTAGCCCAGAGCTGCTCTTATCAGCCCTTGACCTCTTGATCCATCTGCTTTGACCTCCCAAAGTGCTGGGATTACAGGCGTGAGCACCGTGCCGGGCCTAACCCAGAAGTCTTAAGTCCAAAGTCTCATCTGACACAAGGCAAGTCTCTTTGACCTAGGAGCACATAAAGTCAAAAGCAAGTTAGTTACTTACAAGATACAATGAGAGTACAGGCATTGGATAAATGTTCCCATTTCAAATGGGAGAAATTGGCCAAAACAAAGGGTGTACAGGCCCAAGCAAGTCTGAAATCCAGCAGGGCAGTCATTAAATCTTAAAGCTCCAAAATAATCTCCTTTTACTTCGTGTCTTACATCCAGGTCATACAGAGGCAAGGGGTGGCTCCCACGGCCTTGGGCAAGCTCTTTCACAGGTTGGCATTGAGTGCCTGCATCTTTTTCAGGTGCATGGTGCAAGCTGTCAGTGGATCTACCATTCTGGGCTCTGGAGGGCAGTGGCCCTCTTCTCACAGCTCCACTAGGCAGTGCCCCAGTGGGGACTCTGTGTGGGGGCACCAACCCTATATTTACTGTTTGCACTGCCCTAATAGAGATCTCCATGAGGGCTCTGTCCCTGCAGCAGACCTCTGCCTGGACATCCAGGCATTTTCATACATCCTGTGAGATCTAGGCCAAGGTTTCCAAACCTCAATTCTTGACTTCCGTGCACCCACAAGCCTAACACCATGTGGAAGCCGCCAAAGCTTGCGGCTTGCACCCCCTGAAGTAATAGCCCGAGCTGTACCTTGGCCCCTTGTAGCCACAGCTATAGTTAAGAGTGGCTGGAATGCAGGGTGCCGTGTCCCAAGGCTGCACAGAGCAGCTGGGCCCTGGGCTTGGCCCACAAAACAATTTTTCTTCCTAGGTCTCTGGGCCTGTGATGGGAGGGGCTGCTGCCAAAATCTCTGACATGCCCTGGAGACATTTTCCCCATTGTCTTGGCACTTAACATTCAACTCCTCATTATTTATGCAAATTTTTGCAGCTGGCTTGAATTTCTCCCCAGAAAATGGGTTATTCTTTTCTAGTGTATCATCAGGCTACAGAATTTCCAAATTTTTATGGTGTGCTTCTCTTGTAAACATAAGCTCCAATCTCAAACCATCTCCTTGTGAACGCATAAAATTGAATGCTTTCACAATAATCCAGGTCATGTCTTGAATGCTTTGCTGCTTAGAAATTTCTTCCACCAGATAGCCTTAATTATCTCTCTCAAGTTCAAAGTTCCACAGATCTCTAGGGGAGGGGCAAAATGCTACCAGTCTCTTTGCTAAAGCATAGCATGAGTGAGCTTTACTCCAGTTCCCAATAAGTTCCTCGTCTCCATCTGAGACCACCTCAGTCTGGACTTCATTGTTCACATCACTATCAGCATTTTGGTTGAAACCATTCAACAAATTTCTAGGAGGTTCCAAACCTTCCCACATCTTCCTGTCTTTTTCTGAGCCCTCCAGACTGTTCCAACCTCTGCCCATTACCCAGTTCCAAAGTCCCTTCCACGTTTTCAAGTATCTTTATATCAATACCCCACTCTCTCCAGTACCAATTTACTGCATTAGTCACTGTTCACACTGCTATAAAGAAATACCTGAGGCCGGGTGCAGTGGTTCACACCTGTAATTCCAGCACTTTGGGAGGCCGAGGCAGGCAGATCACTTGAGGTAGGAGTTTGAGACCAGCCTGACCAACATTGCAAAACCCTGTCTCTACTAAAAATACAAAAAATTAGCTGGGCATAGTGGCGCGCACCTGTAATCCCAGCTACTTGGGAGGTCGAGGCATAGTAATTGCTTGAAGCCAGGAGGCAGAGGTTGCAGTGAACTGAGATCGTACCACTGTGCTCCAGCCTGGGGAAGAAAGTGAGACTCCGTCTCCAAAAAACAAAACAAAACAAAACAACAACAAACCCTGAGACTGGGTAATTTATAAACAAAGGAGGTTTAATAAGCCCACAGTTCTGCATGGCTGGGAGGCCTCAGGAAACTTACAATCATGGTGGAAGGGGAAGCAGGCTGCTTCACAAGGCGGAGAGTATGAGCATGTGAAGGAGGAACTGTCAGATCCTTATACAACATCAGATCTAGTGAGAACTACTCACTATCACGACAACAGCATAGGGGAGGGAGACTGTCCCCATGACCCAATGACTTCCCTCCCCTGACATGTGAGGATTACAATTTGATATGAGATTTGGGCGGGGACACAGAGCTAAACGATATCACATGCCTTGAGGAAAGGTTAAACCACTGGAAAGTGTTTATAGCTGGGAGATTTGGGGTTCTTGCTTGAATGACCAGGTGAAAGTTGATTATGTTAGTGTTCTTGCCTTCTATATTACTGACTCAGGCCTACCTTGAAGGGTCACTGGTCACTTAAGTTATAAAATTATTTCACATCCTTTTATATGTTTCATGTCAATATTGGGTTAATATTTCTATCGCAAATTTTCAGATGAGAAGGTTAACTGATTAGGTTGTGTGGCCAGTAAACACTAAAAAGCCAAGACTAAACACTTTGTAATGTACCATGATGGCTACATATTTACTTTTTTTTCCCAACTTTTTTTTTTTTTTTTGGGATGGAGTCTCGCTCTGTCGCCTAGGGTGGAGTGCAGTGGCGCCATCTCGGCCCACTACAACCTCTGCCTCCTGGGTTCAAGTGATTGTCCTGCCTCAGCCTCCCGAGTAGCTGGGAATATAGGCGCCTGCCACCATGCCCGGCTAATTTTTGTATTTTTAGTAGAGATGGGGTTTCACCATATTGGCCAGGCTGGTCTTGAACTCCTGACCTCAGGTGATCCGCCTGCCTCGGCCTCCCAAAGTGCTGGGATTACAGGCGTGAGCCACCACGCCCGGCCCTGTTCCCAACTTTTTACTGTGGTAAAATACACATAAAATTTATCATTTTGTGTATACATATAATTTGTAAGTGTCCAGTTGAGTGGTATTAAATATATTCATGCTGTACATCCATCACCACCATCCATCTCCAGATCTCTTTCATCTTGTAAAATGGAAAGTCTATACCCGTTAACCACTAAGCCCCCACGCCCTCTGCCCCGCCCTGAGAGCACCACTCTTCTTGTCTCCATGAACCTGACTGCGCTAGGCACCTCATATGAGTGGAACCGTACAGCATTTGCCTGTTTGTAACTGGCTTATTCCACTTAGCGTATGTGCTCAAGGTTCATCCATGTTATAGCATGTGTCGGAATTTCTTTTTAAGGGTGAATAGTATTCCACTGTTACATACTTTTAACAAACATGCCTTGAGAACTTACTGTGTGCCAGGCACTGAGCTGAGCGACAGCATGTTGAAATGAGTCATATATGGTCACAGTCGTGCAGGGACTCCAAGTCCTTAGTAATTGCACTGCAATTTGTAAGTCAGCTGCAGAAGTTTAAACACAGGGATGTGGAAACATCTAGATGGAGCAGCAGACTCCACTGGAGTTAGCAGAAGGACAACCTGAGAAGCTAATCTTGGAAGGTGAACAGCTGTTTGTGACTGACGAATGGGCGATGCGGGGGGAGGGGGGAAGGTTGTTCCAGCAAAGGGAACAGCACATGCAAAGGTGTGGCACTAAGGGCCTGACTGCCCAGGTAGAGGGGAGCAGTGCAGCAGATTGGAGGGGCAAGGAGGCCAGCTGTACAGACGGCCGGGGCACCAGCCCAGGTCTGTCAATGCAGCATGACTCCATCCACTTGGAGGGGGGATGTGAGCAGCTGTTTATACCCATTTCCTCTCTCGGTCCCTTTTCAAACCCTAACCCCAGTTATTCTGTTTCTCAGCTGAACTAGATGCAGAGCACGCCCAGAAGGTCCTGGAAATGGAGCACACCCAGCAAATGAAGCTGAAGGAGCGGCAGAAGTTTTTTGAGGAAGCCTTCCAGCAGGACATGGAGCAGTACCTGTCCACCGGCTACCTGCAGATCGCGGAGCGGCGAGGCGAGTTGGGGCCGGGGCTGCTGGAGCAGGGACTCACTGGCTGTGCGGGGTGGCGATGGGCTCCTCTCCCGGAGCAGGACATGGGGCAGAGTCCTCAGAAGTCCCGTTCTGTTATTAGACTCCAGCAACCAAAATGTGTGCATCGGGCCACCTATCTCTTGCCCTGATTTTGCCTCTTCTATCAGTCTAGGCTTTAGTTGAAGATATTTTTTTTAATACCGCTAAAGATTACAGATACAGCCAGGCGTGGTGGCTCACGCCTGTGATCCCAGCACTTTGGCAGGCCAAGGCAGGCAGATCACCCGAGGTCAGAAGTTTGAGACCAGCCTGGCCATCGTGGTAAAATCCCATCTCTACTAAAATACCAAAAGTGGCCAGGCGTGGTGGCGCATGTCTGTAATCCCAGCTACTCAGGAGGCTGAAGCACGGGAATCGCTGGAACCCGGGAGGCAGAGGTTTCCGTGAGCCGAGATCGCGCCATCGCTCTCCAGCCTGGGTGGCAGAGTGAGACTGTCTCAAAAAAACAAAGATTACAAACACAAATTAGGCTTCTAGAAATTACCAAAATGGACAAAAGGAAAATTGCCCTTAATTCTCCAGGACAGAATAATCCCTGTTACTGCTTTTCATGCGTTCTTTCTAGTCTCTGTCGAGTCTGCTTATTTAATTGCGATCTGACTGGACCGTACACATATATGGCTTTGTCTCTAACTTTTCTTCATGTTATATAGGACTCTTTCCCCCTGTTGTTAAAAATACTTTGAGAGGTTGTGTGTCAAAGGCTGCATCTTTTTGTCATGATGTATCCTAATATATTCCACCAGTTTTCCTAGCTGAACATTTAAAATCTTTCCCTCGGTAAATAGTGCTGTAAAGAACAAGCCGATTAGACGTCCAGACACCGAACTCCTTCCCAGCTTTTCCTTTGGAAGAACCCAGTGACTCAGAGGTGCAGCAGGGGTGAGCAGGGCAGTGGCGCCGGGCAGTTCACATTTTCCCACCAGCCTGCGCCACACAGGCAGGACCAGACCCCGGGCAGCGGGGAGACCCGTCCAAACCTTCCCCTGTTTTCCTGCCCTCCCATTCTCCTGAATTTCTCATCACCTCCTGGACACCTCCCTCACCTCTCAAATCTCAGCCTTCATCCTCTCCCCAGGCTTGCCTGGCCCAGGCCTTTGTTCTCTCTATCCCGCCCCCAACCACATCCTCCAGGAGTGTTTCTTCCTTGTCATCCAGTTCTATGTCCCCTCCAAGGAGAAGTTAAAGAAATCCAAGAATGAAGCCAGGCACGGTGGCGCATGCCTGTAATCTCAGCACTTTGGGAGACCAAGGTGGGTGGATCATAAGGTCAAGAGATGGAGACCAGCCTGGCCAACATGATGAAACCTCGTCTCTACTAAAAATGCAAAAATTAGCCAGGCGTGGTGACACGCGCTTGTAATCCCAGCTACTCAAGAGGCTAAGGCAGGAGAATCGCTTGAACCCGGGAGGCAGAGGTTGCAGTGAGCTGAGATCGCGCCACTGCACTCCAGCCTGGCGACAGCGAGACTCCATCTCAAAAAATAAATAAATAAATAAAAAGAAATCCAAGAATGAGGAAAGAAAATAATGTTGAGAAAAACAGATGAACAGCAGTAGCTGAAGACCTCATAGTGTGCTGGTGAACGCAGTCAGCTGTGAGGAAGATGCTTGTTTACCTTCCAACGCACAGGGTGGGTTTGAAGCTTAACAAGTTCTCTAGAGTCAGCCTTTGCCGTTCTTGTAACCCGTGACCCTGCCTTTGTCCTCCGTGCGTTCCTCCGAGTGGACGTACAGGATTCTCTTAGCTCCGTGTTGGCTGCGAGTTGGAGAGAGTGGCTTTCCATGGCTCCTTTGGGAGGAAGCAGAGGTTTGCTCCAGGGATTTTTATCCCGTTATGGGTAGAAGCAGAGAAGGACACTGTTTTAGCCCCGCTGCCATAACGAAACCATGTGGACTGGGTGGCTTGAACAGTCGACATTTCTTTTCCCTCAGTTCTGAAGGCCTCAGATCCAACATCAGGGTGCCGGTGTGATCGGTGTCTGATGAGGGCTGTCTTCCTGGCTCATAGGCGGCCCCCTTCTCCCTATGTGTGCACGTGGCCAACAGCAGGGTGGAGCCCTCTGCTGTCTCTTGGTATTAGGGCTAATCTCAACCACAGGAGCCATGTCCACCTGACCTCGTCTAACCTAATCACCTCCCAGCGGTCCCAACTCCAGGTATCCTCATCTTGGGGGTTAGGGCTTCAACATACAAATTTTAGGAGGACACATTCAATCCATACAGATACACCCTGGCCGACCCGCAAATTTGAACATAATGACACATCGCAGCAATGTCATCGAAGAGATGCACTGATGGACAGCCACAGAAACTCTAATTGGTGAACAACTTAACTCTATCTTCCTTCAGTTTAGCACTTGCTGGTGAGCCCAGAGGAAGCACAGAGAAATGAAAGTACCTCTCAGGAAGCTCCCATTATAGGGAGAGCCACGGACACACGGCTGATGATGATGTAGTAGGTGCGCGGCCAGCTTGGAAGGAGCAGCTTCTGTTGATGACCAGCCCCTGGTGACAGGGACAGGCACGCACTGCACCTCCTCCACAGCTAGCAAGGCACCGGGCTGGCAGAGGGAACCGTCTAGCAGCTACCTGCAGCAAATACCTGCAAGGAAATACGAAGTGGTTAAATTTTCGTGGTTTTGAGTATCTCAAAGATTAAGTTTCAAGAAAATGTTGGGCTCATGTTTTTAAGGTAAAAATCAGGCACATCTTGTCAATATATGGTTTTGAAAGCTTTGAAGAAGAAAATTGGAGGCTCTGGGCTTTTTAGCTTTCTCTTCAGCTAGAGCTGAGGGACAGCCACACACGGGAATCGGACATCCCATTGCACGGCTGTGCAGAGCCGGCTCAGACTTCCCAGCCTGACGAGCCACAGCGCCTTTCTTAGGGAGGAAGCTTCATCTCCACGGATTAGTATTAATTTAGGAGAATCAATCAAAAATTTAAAAACTCTGCAGCAAACATGGTGTTTTGGACTCATTCCACTAAATCAGAAATAGCAGTTGGAATTTCCCTTTCAGAAGCATCGTTTCTTAATTAAGACAAGGCCATGGCAAGTTTTATCCAGAGAATCATCAGAGGAAGGGGTGAAGGCACTTCTGTGCCACTTGGATGGTGCTGAGGCCGGATGGCCCCCCAAGCACAGAGGCTGTCAGGCTTGAGGACTGAAGGCGGTGCCGGGAGGGCTGAGCAGCAGAGGGGGTCTGGGTGCCACCACAGGCCCCGCAGAGCTCTCCGTGCCATTAGGACATCATTAGGTGTTTTGTAAGACCCTAGCCCAGGTTTGATCTTCTGCCTGACATGACTGCCATTTTCTTAGAAAAGCATTTTTATTGCTTTCATTTTATTGCTGAATGTCAGGGTATCCTGCAGTTACTTATTAATAAATCACCTCGGAGATGTCCTGGTCTGTGCCTGGGTTTTCTGGCTCTGTATTCCCATAGATTTCAGGCTCTTGTGTCTCTGAACCAGTAGTTCAGCAAAATGGCATCCTATGCAGCCAGGGGTGCGCCTGCTTCCAGAAGGACTGACTCCGCTCTGGGATGCTCCAGAGTGGACCCAGTGCGCTGGGAGGAGAACGAGGTTTGGGGCTAGTGATAACATTACAATAAAGTTAGAAAAGATAGAATTGACAGGCAAAAGTGCACCTAAGTGCTGTGATTTTGAGAATCATCCATACTGATACATTCACCTCTAATTTGATTTCTATTCTTAAATAGTTATTTCCATTGAATAAATGTAATTTGTTCATTGTTGTATTGATGGGTATTTGTTTCCAGTTTTCTTCTTTCATAAAAACAATGCCAGCACGGATTTTTTTTTCTTAGGACGGAGTCTCGCTCTGTCACCCAGGCTGGAGTGCAGTGGCATAATCATAACTCATTGCAGTCTGGCACTCCTGGGCTCAAGTGGTCCTACCACCTCAGACTCCCGAGTGAGTAGCTGGGACTACAGGTGTGCGCCACCATACCTGGCTAATTTTTTAATTTTTTAGAGAGATAGGGTCTCACTATGTGGCCCAGGCTGGTCTTGACCCTCCTAGGCCCAAGTGATCCTCCCACCTGGGCCTCCCAAAGTGCTGGGCTTACAGGCGTGAGCCACCACACCTGGCCTTGGACATTCTTATAATTTGTCTGTCTGTACACATCCGCAAGTTGCTTTAAGACCAGCTGTTCTCAGACTTGAGCAGCCTCACAGACCCCTGGAGGGTCTGTGGTTCCAACATGGATTCCTGGGCCCACTGCAGGGTTTGTGACTGTGCAGGTGTGGGTGGGGCCTGAGGATTTGCATTATAACCAAGTTCCCAGGTGATGCTGAGGGGGACCACACTTTGGGAATCACTTCTTTAGGGTATATAACTAGGAGAGGAATTACTGGTCATAATGACACGGCTATCTTTCATTTTACTAGATTCTGTCCAATTCCTTGCCAGACATTTGCACGAGTTTATAGTCTCCCCAGCCACGTATGCACGTTCTGATTACATCTTTACTGGCACTTGGTAGCATCAGATTTTTAAATTTTTGCTAATCTGTTGGAATGAAACGACACTATTCGGGAGTCTTCAAGCCTCTCTTTGGCTGCGTTCTTCTGCTGCCGGTCCCTGAGCCAAAACTACACTGTTATATACTTAGTCATCTCAAGTGTTGGTTCTCAGCTGGAGACACTTTTGCCCCCGAGGGGACATTTGGCAATGTCTGGAGACCCATTTTGCTTGTTATGCCTGGGGTAAGGGTGTGCTACTGGCATCTAGTGGGCAGAGGCCAGGGACGCAGTTAAGCATCCCACACTACCCAGGACAACCCCACCACCAAGAACGATCTGGTGCAAAGTGTCAGGAGTGCTGGGACTGAGCAAACGTTTTCCAGTGAAGCCTGAGTCTGCTGGAGCCATTACCACTCTGCCCTGCGTGTCCGCACGCATTTCCCGCCCTGCCCTGCGTGTCTGCACGCATTTATTTTCTTCATAGTTGCCATGACTCTTCTTGGGGTCTTGTCATTTGGTATAAATGTCACAGTTTCAAGTTTGTTGAAGAACCTTGTCTACAATTTGAGCAGAATTGCAGTAAGTTTCTGGATGGAGACACAATGGGCCTCTTAGTGGTATTGGATCTTTCTGCGAGCGCACGTGTCTCATGCATTCCTGAATGGCGGGTAGAACTTGCCTCCGATGCTGAGACCAGTGACTTTACCTATTCTCTTTTTCTGATGGTTATAGAGATTTCCTATTTCTCGTTAATTTTGGCAAGTTTTCCATGGACTTGTCTTTAGTTGTCCGCTGTGTCAGCATAACGTTGCCCATGGTGCGCGTCTCCCCCTCAGCTGTGTTCCTGGGTAGGTTTGCTTTTGCATTCTTAAAATTGTTCATGTGCCTTTTATTCCTTTCATCTCTACTTACGACGAGTCTTACCCCAGAACCTAACCAGCTTCTTTGTTCTTTCTGCTGTTTCATTAACTTCTCTTCAGTTTTGCTTTCTTTGGGCATTTGTTTTTTTCTAACCCAAGTTGATGAATGGCTTGATTTTCAGCGTTCCTCTCTGGTAAGGCATTCAAAGCTATGGATTTCTTGCAGGGGGACCGTTTTAGTTGAATCCTACAAATTTTGGCACTAATAATTCCTGGGTAAATTTTGTCATTAGCATTTCATATTTGATTTGTGAACTGTTTATAAATGTTTTTTAAAATAATTAGATATGTGAAAGTTTTCCTAGCAGTTACCAATTTCTAACTAAATTTCATTGTGATTGGAGAATAGGATTTCGATTTCTCTTACTAACTTTGGGACTGCTGATGTCAGCCATCGAATAGGTATAGTGACATGCACCCAAGATCACGGATATCATGTTTTCATTGCCATTATGCCATTTTTTAACTTTAAAAACGTAACCCGAAATAGAAGTTTTAGATTATCTTCCTGGTGAATTGAACCATTTAAAAGTCACTAAGTACTACTCTTTATCCCAGTATTACTTTTGTTTCCCATTAAAATCTATTTTGATATTAGTATAGCTATATCAGCTTTCTTCTTTGTTTGCTCATTATATCTTTTCATTTTTTAAGAAACATTTTCATGTTTCTGTGTCTCCATATTTGTCTCCTGTGAACAGAAGGTAGCTGGATTTTACTTCAGTTCAGTCGTATAATCTCTGAACTGGCAAGTTTGGCTCACTGACATTTCCTGTGATCACTGACACACTCATTACCATCTTATTTGGTGC
Organism: Mandrillus leucophaeus; assembly: GCF_000951045.1. Lineage (NCBI taxonomy): Eukaryota > Metazoa > Chordata > Mammalia > Primates > Cercopithecidae > Mandrillus > Mandrillus leucophaeus. The sequence goes on along the minus strand of NW_012108919.1, from coordinate 3,397,083 downwards.
TACAGAATTTTCCTGAAAGCTTTTCCTATGCTTCTTAGTCCAATTTTTTCTCTCCTGTTTTAAGTTATACTCCTGCCCTTTTCAAGAAGATGGCACAGACAAATTTTCAAAACTGAAGTCAGAAGCCAAAATCTAAAAGACAGAAAGGCCTTGGCAAAAGGCTTCCATAGGTCAGAAAGGAAACCCTCAGAAGTGTGCCCCCAAAAAGAACAAGCCTGACCAGGGTGCCATCAAATTCCCCTGACCACTCAGCCCTGAAGATCAAGCCCAGTGAACTGCTGTCCCCGTGTGGCTGAGCTCAACCCTGGCCAAGTCCAAGGCAGAGCAGGCTGGCTCAGTCGGTGGGGATGCTGCTGCCAAGCATGGGACCATCTAAACCGTAACACTTTTCCCCAACTGGAAACAGGAATTACTCTTACCTCTCATTTGAGTGCTGAACTTCAGTGATTTTCTGAGCCTGAAGATAGTGAGACTCACTTTCCTCCCAGAGGAAGCCGTAATCTCATATCCTGTGGCTCTGAGCACCCTCCTCTCCGCCCCGTGTCTTTGTTCGGGAGGGTGATTTGGCCCTGGTGACTCCTTGTTATGACTGTTCCATTCCAGGTTTTACATTAACTCACACACTCACGCGTCTCTTTGCTTAACATGCTTTCTTGCACTCAGTCCTTCCTTCGCTGTGCCTCCAGCGAGAGCAGGCTCGTGATGACGTGTTTCTTCTTGGTCTCTGCTTCTCCTCTCCTGGAGCTTAAATGATACCTAATGTTACACCATTTTAGAGATGACATTTCTCTCTCCTCTTTGAACTTACTCCACAGTCTTCTGGCTTTTATTATTGTTGTTCAGAAGTTGCCTGTCATCCTAATTATTTCCTTCTCTTTCTTAACCTGCCCTCTCTCTCTGGCTGCTTTTTAGAGAGCCTTTGTCTTTGATGTTCTTCAACTTCAAAGCAATTGATGTAGGTGAGGATTGCTTTGATCTCGCTTGGAATGTTTTGCTTTTTAAATCTGGGTCCTGAGGTCTTTCATCGATTTGGGAAAATCATCAGCTTCTTTGAATAGAGTTCTCTTCCCTTCTTGGCTCTGGGGAAACGTGACCAGATGCTACGCTTCTGTGTCTCACATACCTCTTATGCTCGCTCGCATTTCCCTTTGTTCCTCTAAGCTGCATTGCAGATTTACTCATCCTGCCATCTAGTTTATTTATTTTCTGTGGGGCTGTGACTGTGCCCCAAGTTTGAGATTTCAGTCTCTTCTACCTAGTCATTATTTGGCTCTCTTTCAAATGTCTGTCCTTATTTTTGACACCTTGTTTTTGACTCTACCTTTCCTGTGACTGCAGTGTGTGAACAGCCATCTCAAGTTCTTTAGCAAGGATACTGTTTGTTTCTGCTGCCCTCACTCGGAGTGGCTCATTTCATGTGTCACAAATGCCAGATTGGGTTGGGATTGACTTTGTATAAACCAAGGTTAAGGGAGGGTCATTCCAGAAAAAATTTGCATTTGCTTCTGCCAGGCATCCCCACGGCTCGGATAACTTACGTGGCTTGTTGTTTTCTGGACCACAGAGGTAGTTTGCCTCTGAGGAAAGACCTGTGAGGCGTCCTGTGCTCAGGGCTAGGCTGAGGCTGGCCAGACTGGGGTCGCCGTCTGCTGGTGGGCTGGGTTTTGTTCTCTCCTAGTCTGTGCTTCCACTGCAGGGAGCTCTGGCAGCTTACAGATGTTCAAACCCCTTCAGCCATTAGGCCTGAGAAATGTTCCAAGGGCAGTGGAAACTCCACTTGCAATTAGAGGACTGTGCCCGCCTGGAAGGTTCAGGGCAACTGTAGGCGGGAAGCAGAGCCCTGGCTGGCGGGGAGGAAGGTCGCTAACTGTTGCTGCAGGAATGTTGGCCTCTGAGACAGGCGGAGGGTCCTACTCCAAACAGCCGGAAATCGCTTAATGCGGAGATTGGTCTTCAGCGTCCCAAAGGGCTGGGGATAAGCAGATTAAGGAAAGTGTAAAAGGTATAACAGTTGCGAAGGGTGATTTAGGATGCATTTAAAGTGCCAGACTGGCATATGTCATCTACTAATATGTTGCTTCAAATTCCGTTTTGAAGGAAGCTTAGAAAATGCAATGTAGTTAGCCTATTGCCGATGGAAGATCACCTGTTAAAGTAATATTGAAGACGTGTCCTTCCTCGTGTCGCTGATCTCTCCGCAGAGCCCATAGGCAGCATGTCGTCCATGGAAGTGAACGTGGACATGCTGGAGCAGATGGACCTGATGGACATATCTGACCAGGAGGCCCTGGACGTCTTCCTGAACTCGGGAGAAGAGAATACTGTGCCGTCCCCCGCCTTAGGTAGGGTTGACAAACTTGCATCAGCTGAACTGGGGCTATACCGATGCCACTCCCCTCCAGAGGGAGAAGTGAGAAACCTGCCAGTCACTTACACACAAACCCCCAAGCGCACAGCCAGCTCCTGGCTCCCTACCCCACGGTTCCACACGGCTGCGTGGCAGCTGCAGCAGTGGTGTGGTTCCGTCATGAATTCTTCTCAAAGATTTGACATGCTCCACTCCGGCAACTTTGGTGAGCTGAGAGCTTTCTTGTTTTCCCTCCTTTACCACCCAGAAATCCATTTGAGTCTGCTCCTTGTGATTAAGCACCGGCGTTTGCAGGGAGGTGCAGACTCTCCTGCGTGGCTCACACGGAACTCTTCCCTCTTGATGCGGCAGGCGTTTAGGGGCATGCCTGCTATGGGGCAAAGCCATGGTGTATGTTCAGCTCTTGGCCTGTGTTGTAAAACTTAGTTGGACTTCAGTTCCTTTCATCCCTTCCCAAAATTTTGTTTCACATTCATGCAGCAAATATTGACCGAGGTGCCAGACCTGTACCTGGGCTCGCTGCATTTCAAATTTCAGACCAGTTCTTCTGGCTGGGTCAAGGCAAAGCTCAGTCCTCCTGGCAGCACCTCAGCCATCTCTAGAAGGTTCTACCATTACCACGGTTTCTGCTTCCTCTAAACTTCTCACCCACTTCTCCCCCACTTCTCCTGGCAATCTGTCAGAACGGTGTCATCCCAGGGAAGAGAAGGGGCTTGGGTGCATTTGCCCCCATCCTGAGAAGGCCGGAATACTAGAAACCAGAATGAACCCTCACCCAGAGTCAAGGAAAGATTTAGAAACAGTGACACCTGAATATAGAATTTTGATTCCTTGAAGAGCCTATTTAGTTCCATAAAATTGGCGACCTGCTGAAAGGTCAGTAATTCCGACTGTCTCAGCAGTGGTGTCTCTGAATTACTGAAAAGGGTAAAAAGAAAGACATCTAGATTATCAAGGTTACAGGGACTGCTCCTCCAAGATACGCAGCACTTGCCCTCCGGCCTCTATTACACACTATTACATAGTCCTAGGAGCTCTTGATCTTTGTCACCGGTGGCTGACTCCTTAGGGGACGGAAGGGTCACCGCAGGGCCTGAGGCTGCCTCTGGCATCACTCAGCTCAGTGTCTTCCAGGGCAGGCCCCAGGTCCCTGGAACAAAAAGCACACACCCCTTTCATGACGGGCACATTCCAGAGCTGTTGGCAGCAATTCTAATCCGCAATCTTTTTATGACAGGACTTTTTCTTCCCTACGTTATTTTGCAGGGCCTGAATCCAGTACCTATCAGAATGAGATTACCCTCCAGGTTCCAAATCCCTCAGAATTACGAGCCAAGCCACCTTCCTCTTCCTCCACCTGCACCGACATGGCCACCCAGGACATCAGTGAGGGTGGGGAGTCCCCCGTGGTTCAGTCTGATGAGGAGGAAGTTCAGGTGGACACTGCCCTGGCCACGTCACACACTGACAGAGAGGCCACTCCGGATGGTAGTGATGACAGCGACTCTTAAATTGGGACGGGACGTGGGCGTTGTCTGGCCACACTGGAATCCGGTTTTGGCTGTATGCAGAATTCCACCTGGAGACCCAGGTTGTTTTATAGAGGGTCTTGGTTTTTAAATAATTGCCAATAATGTGTGAGAAACTGAAAGAACAGCTAACAATAAAGCGTGAGGATGGTAAACTGAGAGCGCACGGAGCTAGTTTATACAAAAGGCTTCTAAATACACACGTCCTTAAGGTCGCTGTAACTCAGGGTTCCTTAGAGTGAAGGGACGCGCAGGTCACTGGGGGCTGCCCCAGGAGGTTGCATGTGGGCAGGTCTGGGCCAGGCAGGGGAGGCTCCACAGGGCTCAGTTCTGCATGAGGCAGGGAATGACCTGCCATTTCACAGGTGGAAAAGGCCACTCCCTGTAGAAGAGCTGACTGTAGCCAAACCACTCTGGCAAAGCTTGGGGTTTTCCTTTGATCATTACAGAATTACCAGTCCAATGGCCAACCGGTCCAACCCCTACTTTCATACGCCTGGGCCCAAAAGAACAGAAACAAGCCCAAAGCAATCCTCTCTTCTTTATGAAAAGAAACTGGTCCCCTGGAGATATGTTCCTGCCATCACTCCTCCAGCCCAACGAGCGAGCAAGCGAGCGAGCTCCCCGCCGAGATGAGGGGGGCTGTCTGCAGCCATACCACCCGGAATGCACCCAGTGTCTGCTCATCCTGAAAGCTCGGGGGGCACGGCTCGATGGGAAATGAGGGGGACAGCCGCAGCCCACGAGCAGCTCTGGCCCAGCCTGCCGGGCCACGTGGAAACCATTAGGTTACGCTGAAGGGGACCCAGCGGCAGGTGGGAGCTGTGGGAGCTGTGGGAGCAGGACTGCAGCGTGGGGGTGGCTCTGCTCCCTGGCTACAGGCGATTCTCTGCCCCCTGCCCGTGGATGAGAAAAGAAAGAGCTCATTCCATTCAGTCATCTTCCACAAGACAGACAAATGTCCAAAAAACTTTGTTTTTATTATTAAACCTTGTAGTACAAACCTGAAAAGTAAACAAAAAACTCGCAATAAACCACATGAAGTCTCCCTCCCAAGGGAGGGGTGCAGAGCAGCGCTAATAAATTAAATGTCAAACTGTAAGCCATAGGCAGAAGTTTACTGTCAAAAAGAGGGAAAGTACACAGCAAGGCCATAGAAACCGGACAACCACATTGGAAAACACTTGACTCTGTTTCTGTAATTGTTAAATATTCCAAAACAGTTCAGTCTTCTGCAACAACAACCAACAAAGTGGATCATAGGACGTTCCTGGCAGTCACCACTGGCAAGCTCAGTGCAATATGGGTAGCTACGGGATTGATGAATCCAATTATGAAACAAAGAACAGCTTGTGAAAACAGTTTCCCTTTTTTATTCCACACATACTGTACACACAACCGGAGAAGGGCAACAGCTACTCCATTATTATTTTTTTGTTGTTGTTCAGTGATGTAAGCAGCACTTATAAATGTTACAAGAAAAACCCTGTAAGCATCCAATCCAACCGATGAAGAAACTGAAATGTAAGGCTTTTCTTCATCTTGTCTTCTCACCCCCCTCCCCACCCCCCACCGAGAAAAAGGCTCAAGTATTTAAAACAATTTACAGGCATATGTACAAAAGGGATGGGATTTTTTTTTTCTTTTTTCCTTTTTGTTACAACATGAAGAGAAAAAATAGAGAAGATGAACGCAAATGCATTTTCACATTCAAAAATAACTGCAGGCCTCCTAGTGGCTCTCTACGTGATCATAAACGAAACAAATTTTAAAAGAAAGATTAATGCTGACTTGTGAAGGTGTCAAACAAGAAGCGGTGAGATGGAGATGGAATGTTAGAAAGATTGCACGTCGATGACAAAGAAGCACTTACGGCTTCCATCACTTTTTTCCGTTTTTTTTTTTTTTTTTCTTTTTTTTTTAAATCTTAAGGATGCTATTGAAGGGTTTTTTGATAAAGTAGCCAACAGCACCAAAAAATAACAGAATGGATTTCCTAATGAAATCAGGCACAGGTCTCCCTCATGTGACCCCTCCGAGGCAGGCAGTCTTTTCCGTCTTCCTCGCTCGCTTTTCTTCTTTCCTTGAACAGATGCATAGTGATGTGCTGGTGGAGAGCCCACTTGCTCCCGTCTCCTCGTTCCGCCTATGGTTAGGAAACAACGTCCGCCTTCAGCTGCCACAACCGCCCAGAGAAACAAAACGGGGGTGCCCCGGCTTCCCAGATCACAAGCTCATCTGGCACACGGCAGAAGACGACAGCCAAAGCAAAGCCATTTCAAGTTTTGTGTGTGTGTGTGTGTGTGTGTGTGTGTGTGTGCGCGCGCGCGTCTCCTATCCCTTCTAAAAAATCTGCTCACGTGACTGATGGTTTTTAAATTTGTTCTCCAAACTTCACCCTCTTCAAAAATGGGTTAAAAAGCCTTTTTTTCCCCAACAGTCAAAAAAAAAAAAAAAAAAAAAAATCAAAACAACAACAAAAAAAGGCTTTTGTCAGCCATGGGGCAATACAAATTAATACAGCCCCTGCAGGGTTTTTAAAACAGTGACTATACGGCAGTTTCCAAAATCTGACTGCAGTATCTAGGTTTTCTAAGTACAAAAAAAAGTTCAACAGTTTAATGCTAAAACAAAATTAGTTCTCTAAAACCAGAAGAAAATCTTCTTTAGAGCTAGTGCAAAGACAGCTTCAATCCTACAGCAAGTACTCCAAACTAGAATATAATAATTACAAAAAAATATATATAAATCGACGACGGGCGTTGGCATCTTCATGATGAGCTCGAAGCACTTTTGGATGAACCGGAGGCTGACAGCCGGGAGGGGGGCACGTCCACTGTCGCTCTCTTGCGGGGACCTCTTTTTGGTGTGGGTTTACTGAGACAGTTCTCAATGCTGCCGTTTTTACCAGACACTTTGCCGCAGATCTGATTGACCAGACTGATAATCTGTTCCTGTTTGGGGGTGAAAGGAAGGCACAATTAGCATACCATATTAACAATTAACATACCATATTAACGATTAGCATACCGTATTAACAAGAGCTCTGACCCTGACAGCCACGCAGGGGCAGGTTTAGGGCAGAGGCCAGCGGCGTAGCCGTCTCCTTCACACCAACCAACAGCGTTTACAATGTCCCCAAGAGGCTCAGACGCAGTGAGTCTCCCTTTCCCAGCTCCTCCTGATGCCACACAGCAGGCATGGCCCTTTCATCCTCATCAATACCCTGGTCCACCATGGTTTGCCTGCTCATAAGGGCAGGGCCGACAGGGGGAGCCCAGAGCACTGCCTCCACCACAGAGCACGCAGCAGAGAGACCTAGGGGCTTTGTTACGTCCTGGATGGTGACACAAATACCCAAGCTACTTGACTCACTTTAGCTACCAGCCACTGAACCTGGTCATGCAAATAAATGCAAACACTTGTCACCTATAGATATCCTTGTAATTCACCCAAGAGAATCATTTATCTGTCGGCACCAAAACTGCGTGTGTAACTTTCACACAGTACATCCTATAATCATCTCATTTTTAAAAAGAACATGGGGAGGAGTAGCAAACGTGCATCTCACAAGCATCTCTCTGGGCCGGGGTGGCTGGGAACCACGCTGAGTCCGGCAGGAGAGGAAGCCAGCCATGGAATGAAACATCTGAGGGCCTGATCTCTAGCCCTCTGGAAAGACCCCAAGATAAGGATAAGGAAGTGACAGCTGGCTCCCATCAGAAGTTAAAGGCGCCCTTGGAAGGGGGGTGCGCACGTATCTGTAATAACACCATAGTCATGGCGGCCTGAGACACTGATGATGAACACTGGTAAGGAATAAGCGGCTGAGCTGCCATAACACCCATTTAGGGGACTACAGCTACCTTACCATAAGGACGAGCGAGGAGGAGCCGGCCGCATGCGGTTACAGGAGGGCACTGTTCCCTCCCCGCATGCAGCTCAACAGGTGGACAGCACCTGCCCCAGACCAGTGCCCTCACGCCAGGCTTGGTAGCAGGCAGCCCAGCACCCTGCTCACTGGACCCTGCTCAGCCAGCCTGCAAGGGCCGGAGGCACACATGGCTCCAAACTCCCCAGAGAGCTTCACCATCCATGAGAACCCAAGCCATGAATTCAGGGATTTGCAATCTAGGTGTGTCCCCTACCCCCCAAAAGGTAGGTGTTTAAAGCAGACTGTCCCAGGTCAGCAGGCACAGCCATGGGTGATTTGTGTGCTGGGCACACTGGGAGGTTGAGAACAAGATTTTGCAATGGTCTCTGTTTACAAGCTAGAAATTTCCTATTTAAAAGAATGGGTCAGATGTGGTGGCTCACGCCTGTAATCCCAGCACTTTGGGAGGCCGAAGCGAGCAGATCACCTGAGGTCAGGAGTTTGAGACCAGCCTGACCAACATGGTAAAACCCTGTCTCTACTAAAAAGAAAAATTAGCCGGGTGCATGGTGGCACATGCCTGTAATCCTAGCTGAGGCAGGAGAATCGCTTGAACCCAGGAGGCGGAGGTTGCAGTGAGCCGAGATCATGCCACTGCACTCCAGTCTGGGCAACAGAGTGAGACGCCGTCTCTAAAACAAAACACAATGCACAGCTCAACAGGCGACAGAGGCACAGACTTGCTTACTGAACTACATCAGCCGCTGCAGAGTATGCAGTTTCTAAATACCTTTGCTCCTCCTAATTCATCAAAACCAACCATTAGGTCTTAGCCCCTGCATGCCATTCTTTTCCCAGGATCTGGTCACGTCAGACATGCGGCTACAGAAACAGGCTGCTGGTGAGCGGCGCAACGCACGATCCACAGAGCGCTTTCCAGGCAGCCAGAGGAAGCCTCCCCGTGCCAGCACCTGCACTGCACAAGGTGCCAGAGCCACGCTCATCTCGGCCGCAAAGGCTTCGTTGTTTGTGACTGTGCCTGGACATTTGCTGTTGAGGTGAAGGAGGGACAGCAGGTGCTTACTGCCTTCACCCAGCATGCTCTTTGAAACAAAACAGATGCAAACAGTTCTTCTTCCAGCTCTCTAATCGTTTAGCTCAAGGCTTATCGAGTGAGACCCACCACTTGGGCCCCCAGACGCACCAGGCCCCGCACAGTCAGACCCGCAGCACCCGCCCCACTCAGTGGCCTCAACTGTGCAATGACCACAGTGTGGTGACCGTCCTCGTAACCAGCCTCATCAGAGTCCGTGGGAAGCACACGCAGGGAAGGCGGGCAGAGCAGGGGAAGCACACGTGGGGCAGAGCAGGGGAGAGGCACTGCTGCCAGGAGTTCCGCCACTCAGGGCAGCCCCCAGCTGCACAGGCTGTGCACTGTTACGACCTCTCCCTCCAGAAGAGCTGGCGCCTGCAGGACGGCACTGGGACTTCCCATCCTGCCCCAGCGTCTGCAGGCACTTCCAGCGCTCTCAGCCTGGAGGGGCTGGCGTCGAGTGAGTGGAGATTGGAGAGTCCACTGCCAACCATCCCACTGTGCCTGGGACAGGTCACCACAGAAAAGGGTCTGGCTCTAAACCACAGTGGTGCAGCCCCTGGGAAAGTCAGTGAGGCTGCAGGAAGAGCCTCAGCCCTGGTGAGAGCCCATCTCTGAAATCCAAATGCACGGCACTCCGGGCCCATGCAGGAGCCCTGCTCCCCTCGGGATCCTAACGTGGGGCCTGAGTGGGTTTAGGGCTTAAGAACAGGACACCTCAGGCCTGCAGAGCCCTGGCTGCCCACCAGGCACAGAACTGCCAGGCCGGAGGGCCTACATCCAGCCAGGACCAGGGAAGGCGCCGCGCTGCCGCCCCACCCTACCCCGCGGGCAGCGACTGACCTCATCATAGCGGTACATCAACTTCAGCCCTCGGCAGGACTTCTGTTTCTCCACGTGGCGCAGAGCACACTCCAGACAGAACACGACGTTTTCGTTCTCTTGTACCACCTGCAAGCAAGAGCAGGACACCCGGAGGTCAGGAGACAACTCCACGGCGCCCTGGGAGGGTAAAGTGGGAGCACGCCCAGCCAGGCAGCCCTCACACCCACTGCCCCAGCCAGAGCAGCCCTGGCACCCACCACCCGGGCCAAGGGCTTTGAGGACTGGAAACACTGGAGATGGACTCAAACGAAAACCGACAAACCACCTGGCACATGGTCTTCAACTAGGAAAGTGAGGAGCGGACGACCTCTAAGTGAGACCTGGGGTGGCCCTCACGTCCCCTCCAGATTTCTGCTGGAGTTTCCTGGGAGAGGTTCAGTCACCACCAGGCTGGTAAAGACAGTGAGGGGTACATTTTCTAATCTCTTGAGTTCTGAGGGCTGCTGAGACCCTGGGTTCGAAACCACCGTAGTGCTGGCATAGATGTGGAACATGGAGGACTCCAACTTGGGCAGCCACGTGGGGAACACGCCCTGGACTTTCCAGCAGCAAAACTGGTTCTCATGGTGGTCCATGAGCGGCTCAGTCAACAGAGCAAGGGGCGTCCAACAACCCCATGCAAACTCCCCCGACACCCTCAACATCACAGATTCCTGCAATGCGGACCAGCTCACCCACCAGCCCCGGCCTCCCTGGGCGGGCTGTCCACCGGCTGTGGACGCCTTGCTTCCTAAGGCCACAGGAGAGTGCTGGGACAGAGACCCTCACTGCGGGCCTGTCCACCTGGCTTCTGTGGGAGGGCTCCCATACTTCACGCTGACTCCAAGTACTATTCTAATTCTGAGTTTGAAAATAAGGAAAAATTCAGTCTTAATACTCAAGAGGCAGAAGGGTCACAGGCCTTTCTCAGAAAGCTTGAGGGGAAGGACTTGTTTTCGTCTGCAGTGTTTCTAAGCGAGAAACAGAGAACATGTTGTAGGAGTGTGGGAATGCCACCTACTGACACAAACAGGACCTTGGAGAGACACTTGGGGCCAAGGACAGGAAGAATAGGAAACACATCTAATTAAAATTTACAAATGTATTAGTAATCCAAGCAATGCAAACTGTCAACACAACTCAGACCCCAATTTTTGCCCATGGAGAGATTTTATATATATATATATATATATATATATATATAAAATTTTATTTTTTTAAGATGAAGTCTCACACTGTCACCTGGGCTGGAGCGCAATAGCGCGATCTCGGCTCACTGCAACCTCCACCTCCCGGGTTCAAGCGATTCTCGTGCCTCAGCCTCCTGAGTAGCTGGGACTACAGGTGCGTGCCATCACACCCGGCTAATTTTTTTGTATTTTTAGTAGAGACGGGGTTTCACCATGTTGGCCAGGCTGTGACTGGCCCGCCTCGGCCTCCCAAAGTGCTGGGATTACAAGTGTAAGCCACTGTGCCTGGCCTTTTTTTTTTTAATTAAAGAGACAGGTTGTCACTCTGTCACCCGGCCTGCAAAGGCTCACTGTAGCCTTGAACTTCTGGGCTCAAGTGATACCCCCACCACCACACCCAGTTAATTTTTTGTATTTTTTGTAGAAATTGAGTCTCACTATGTTACCCAAGCTGGTCTCGCACTCCAGGCCTTGAGTGATCTGCCCATCTTTGCCTCCCAGAGCACTGGGATTAGCCTACCATGCCCGGCCTCACAATATATTCTTTTGAAAATAACTTTCAGGCTGACAGGAAATGCCACGTGACAACTCTGCAGTTTCTGAAGGATGGCTTGAAAATGAGGCCACCTGGTGCCACCTCACATGGACAGAGCAGCTTCACCCCCAGGTGTAACCACCATATAGCCCTCACACACATGGACAATGAATAGAGTGTTCCAGCAAGAGGATGGACAGCTGGGCGCAGTGACCCATGCCTGTAATCCCAGGGCTCTGGGAGGCTGAAGTAGGCAGCCTATGGGTAACATAGCAGAACCCCACCTCTACCAAAAATAAAAGCCGCGCGTGGTGGTACACCTGCTATCCCAGCTACTCTGGAGGCTGAGGCTCCAGTGAGACAGGATCACACCACTGCACTCCAGCCTGGGCAACAGAGCGAGACTGTCTCAAAAAAAAAAAAAAAAAGGAAAAAAGAAAAGAAAAGAAAGAGCACACCAAGCTACGCAGCTTTTATCAGTGATGTTCATAAGGTACTTTGAAGATCTGGGAAATGCTTATCATTTTAAGAACAGAATGGCTCTAGGTAATACATTTTGAGAAGTCTGGGGGGAAAACCAGATAGAAGGAAACCTACAGGATGGGAGGCAGGGTGGTCACGGACTGCGTTTGTCCCCCATGAAATGCCAACGTGAACCTCCAGGACCTCAGCTGTGACTGCAGCAGGGGGTGGAGCCTCTAAAGAGGTAAATCGGCTCGAATGAGGCCATGAGGGGCCTATCGGATACACCGTGAGTTGCGTCCTTAGGTAAGGAGGAGACGAGGACACACGGAGTTTTCAGCTCTTTCAAATGGTACAAAGCCCCGATCTGACTCATTCGGGAGAGGCCGTGTCCTCCCTCTTCTACGGGGCACGCCAGGACTTGGGGTGAGGCGGCATGACCCAGTCACACTGGGAGGCCAAGGAGAGTCGACCCAGGTCTCAGTCCTGGCCGACCGTGGACAAGCAGGGACGCAGAGGCACTGGCCCCTAGGGGAATGTGCAGCTGGAGGGGACACCTGTGGGACACAGGCACCACAGCGTATGGAGTGGGCGCCTCCTAGCTAGGCTTCTGCACTGGAGGAGTGAGGCACTGTGGAAAGGGAAGAGGCCCAGGGAGGCAGGTCAGGCCCGTCGGGCATGCTCTCTGTTCCAGGCTAAGGTGTGTAGTGGCGTGGAGCCATCTGCAGTGCCAGCTGGGCATCCCTGCCCAGAGTCTGTCAGGACAGCTGCCTGCTGAGAGGTCAAGTGAGGACTGGAAGAAGCATGGTGAGGGCCACAGCCGTCCAGTTGCCATGGAAGGGCTTTTCTGAGCTCACCTCTGGTCTAGGACAGGGCAAGCAGGGGAGGAGGCAGTGTTTGTTATTAAGCCCAAAGCTGGGGAAGGCAGGTGGTCACAAGGAGGCCGGCAGGGTACAGTCGAGAAGGCGAGAGGAACAGAGTCTGCTGTAGCCTGGAGTGGCTGTGCCAGAAAAGCATCTCTGATCCCAGATGGGACAGGGGGAGCATCAGCTTTCACCAAGGACAGATTCCCAAGTCCTTGGGGGCTGAGGCAGATCATGTAACTGAGCAGAACCAGGAAACCAAGAACAGAGCCAAAGGGCAGAGGCCATGGGCCCAAGTCCACCAAGCACAGGTCACTGGGCGGGGGGTGGCAGACGCTGCCCAGCACTGTGGGAAACCCGCCCCTGACCGTCTCAAAAAGTATGAAGAGCAGAGTGCGCGCGGGCTGGGGTGACAAAGTAGGGCGGGGAGGGAGGCCACCTGCTCCCCAAGGAGGAAGGAGGCACCGCGGGACCGAGAGAGGGCCACGTGTGGGCAGAGTAGAGGGACAGCCTCTGTGTGGCCTGGTCACTGCGGATGAGGCAGCCGCCTCCAGAGGTAAGAAGCTCTGCTGAGGTCCCACAGCCAGCTCCAGAGATGGGAGCACAGCAGGTCTCCTGTGCAGAGAGTACCCTCCCTCTTCTGGGGGCAACCCTGGAGCTCTCAGGCGAAGCACCGCACACGAGGGCACCGGCCGTGCCAGGTGGGCTCACCATAGACAGGTAGCACAGGTGCTGGCAGATCTGACACCTCCTCTCCGACGTCTCCAACTGCAGCCACTTTCGAGGCTTTTTCTTCCCGTCCGCCACCGTGCTGCTGCCGTCATGGCTGCCGTAGCGCGCGGAGGAGTGGAGGCCAGCCTCGAACAGCTGCCTGCGCTGCCGCAGCTCTGTATCCCTGCCAGACACGGGGGACGGCCCACGCCTTTAGTGACAGCCGGCCATGCACTCCCCACACCGGCCTCCCTCCAGACACACCCTCCTGTCAGAAGTGAGGCCTGCTCAGGGTTCAGAGCCCAGCTCACCTCCCCAGGTGCCTCAGTCCACAGGTCAGTGGCAGCCCTGGCTGATGAGGCTACTCTGTGGCCAGACTTAGTAATGCAGGCATCACAACGCCTGCAAAACCACGGCCACCTAGTAAGGGCTTCTCCCTGTGTCCCAAGCCCAGGAGAGAGTCAAGATACTATCACCAAAAGTTCAAAATTCATGTGCTCACAACACAACCCAGAGCCTTGCTCCAGGATGGGAGAAGCACCGAGAACTACACGGTAGGGAAGAGAGAAGAGGGTTACACAGGCGCCACTCTGCTCAGCGTCCGCCCTGACCTGCTCCACACACATACACACCCACACCCCCCCAACACACACCA
>NW_012108919.1:3375836-3381948 GCF_000951045.1 Mandrillus leucophaeus | reverse complement strand
CACACACACACACACACACAGCACACACACACACACCACACACCCCACACACACACCACACAACCACACATACGCACACCACACACCCCACACACACACCACACAACCACACATACGCACACCACACACCCCACACACACAGACACACAGCACACACACACAAAGAGGTTGGCAAGAAAATGGAGGGTGGAGGACCGGGGGCAGCTATCCACGCCTTCCCCTAACTGGTGCAGAGCCAGGCTCTGACGCAGTGGGTCAGCAAGTACGTGTCAGGGGTCGGGAGTCCCCCTTGCAGTCAATCCCACAGAGAGGAGGAACCTCTTGGTGCTGGAGGTTCGGAGTCCAAACATCAAGGGGAAATTATTTTCTAAAATAAACAATGTTAAAATACAGACCAGCACACCCTGAGCCTCTGCCCGTCTGGAAAAGCATCACACGGGCCGTGCAGTGCCACGGGGCTCTGCGGCTGCAGGCAGCGAGCGCTGTCTGCTCACCCCGGGCGTCTACCCGGCTAAGCCCCCGAAGGGCAGCCAGGTCAAGCGCTCTGACGTGGGCCCTGGGGGTCTCCCAGAACCCCGAGTCCGTTACCTGAGCTCGTCCAGAAGGGCTGAGATGGTACTGAGAGTGGGCCCGTTTTCTTTCTTTGCTTCTGCTTGTGCAATCTGGTAGAGTAACTTCTCCATGGAGAATGGCTTAGCTATATGGCGACGCTTCATTTCCTGAAAGAGGAGTCACATCCCTTTAGCGTGGATTTTCATGACTAGGCAGCTGTCAAGCTGCTTCTTGGTGGAGGGGCAGGCCGGCTGTCCGAATTTCTAAATCTTGAATTGCATTTGGATTAAAAACTCTTCAAAACTTTGCCTCCCTGTGAGAAAGGCACCACATACCAGGAGAAGTCACAGCACTTCGCCACTACCTAGAGGCAGCTGCCACCACCTCACGATGGGTGGAGGTTCTCTGTCCATTCATTCTAAGCAATTACCTTAAGTATCTTCAGTAGTTTTCCAATACTGGAGGGGTCCTGTCAGTAACGGTCTGATCAAAACTCTTTGTGATACAAACAAATCCCTAACTTTTCACTCCTAGAAGACCTTTCAACCACCTCCTAAGAATTTCAAAGACATATTCCAAAAGGAACTATCTACAGATAGACACGCACATGCAGGGCTGCTTCTGTGTGCAATCACGCACGGCGCTCACATGGATGCGGGGGCAGCCAGCGGGAGGAGGCTGGCTCTGCTTACCTTGGCGGTCTCAAAGCCCATACTTGTCCACTGGGTGGTAGCAAAGTGCACGGTTTCAGACACGCTGTACCCACAGCACACTTTGGACACAAAGGATCCCGGGAAGCAGACGACAAACTGGCCACTCTGCTGCACGGTCCTGTGCACCTTGATCCCCTCTTTGCACAGCACCTCCGGGGAGATCTGGGGAGACAGGGCCAGGCTGAGGCACACCCCCTCCCTGTGCGCCGGGACACCTGCAGTCTTCAGGTGAGGCATCCGCACCCTAAGAGGCCTGCTCTCAAGGAGACAAGATTGCTTTACGTGGAAAATAAAAAGATGTCATTCATAACACAAGAAGAAGTTCTAAATTGCACTGGCCCCAGAGTGATGACAGGTTCATGCACAGCTGAGGACATGATGACCACACAGGCCCCTCTGTCCCCACCTGGCAATGCCAGGGGCTGGAAACGGGACAAGGTTACACAGCCAGGAGGCTGCCGGGCTCATCTCCAGAGCCAAGTAGGCCATAGGCCCACAGGCTGCGCTTACAAAGGAGTCCCCCGTCCATCTCTTCTCTAAGATGGACAGGATGGACCAGCAGGGTCAGCAGAGGCCAGAGAAGCTGGTCAGAACACAGCCCAAAGCAGCACCTCCCAGGAGCTCACCAGCCCCATGACTTCCTGAAAACAAGTGAAGAAGCCTTTGTGCTCATTCCTCTCATGTGCCCAGAAGGTAGGAGCAGCGGGCACAAGAAAACCGAGTCCACAGCAGCCCTCAACATGAACAAGCCCCAAAACAGATGCAAAGGCCGTGCAAAACCCCAGCGCCCTGTGCAATCTGATGGATGGTCAGTTTGGCTTTTGTGTCTGAGGACCTTTCCCTTTGCACCCTGGGGATTTGTTTTGCTGTGTTCTCATTGCCTTTGAAAAGCAGGTTCATGGGAAACCATGTTCAAGTGCCTAGGAGGTCCTACAGTTCCTGCTGGAGGCGGCGGCTGAGTGGACGCACCATGACGTTGCTTTCCAGCATCTGCAGCCCTGGGGTGCCATTGGCTTGCAGCAGGGTGTGGACCACGTCTTCCAGCTTGTTCTCCTCCTCAGCAGGAATGCAATACCTGGGTCATTGAGAGACACAAGAGACAAGCAGAGACTTGACAAGGGCCTCCTGCATGTACTGGGCCACCCCCGTCACCCTCAGGGACCCGAGCACACGGGAGAGGCTCTGCTCCACGCCAGCAGGGACAGTGCGCTGGCCTGGCCGGGTGCCTGGTCACCACTGGCTCCTATTTCCCACGGCAGCAGTGCCACGTCCACCTAGCACACAGCCAAACCGCAGCGCACCGCGATGCAAGGTGCTCATCTTTTCCGCAGATCTGACCCACCTGGTGAGCCAAAAAGCCTTCAAACCAGAAACAGATGTTCACAAACCCCTACAAACCAGAACCAGACACACTGCAGCCTCCACGGGCCTCTTCTGAGGCTCCGGCACTGCACCCTTCTTCTGTTAACAGAGACCACCGCAGGAGCAGGACATGACAATGTCCTGACAAGGAATATGTGGCTCCCTCGGCCCTCCAGCCAGGACAGTAAATCCTGCCCTCTACAAATGCACAGAGTTGGGGAAAAGCCAGGCTCAGGCACATGCACCACCTCAAGGCCAACTCCTTGGCAGACACTGTGGCGAAGTGGGGCTCCGGGGATACCTAGCGGCCCCCAGCTCTGCTCCCCGCTGGGGAGTTCTGTGTGTCAGGACCCAGCCCACACAGGAGGATCAGGGCACACAGGACTGCATCAGAGGGCGGCCTGGGGAAGTGGTGGCTCCCAGACCCTCCAGGGTCTAAGCGTGAGGCTGGCAGGGGTCCTCGAGTGTGAGAAAAGGTGGGAGGTACAGGTAGAAAGTGACCTACGCGGCCTCCTCACGGCAATCACAGGGAGGGGAGGGGGTTTTGCCCGTGTCCTCGGTGTCCCAAGGAGCCCACCAGGGCCACACGTCCACTCACAACATGTGACGCCCCTGGTGCCAGGCGCACAGCATGAATGACGGGCATGTGAGGGGACGCCCCTGCAGGGCAGGGGTGCAGGGATGGCTGCCCTGCCCCTGGGCGTCTCAGGCTATCTGAGGGGCTCCTCCCCGGGCAAGAGGAGGACATCAGTGTGGAGAGGGGCCGGACAGATCTTCAGGATGCTAAACCAGTGAAGCTATCAGCCACCACTAAAAACAAAGACGTGGGCCAGCAGCTCAGGGCAACACCGCCAGCCCCTCCCAACAGCCCCCGCCCCCCAGGTCCAGGGCCTGCCTTTGCACAGCAGGCAGCGACTGCGGCCCCTAAGTGTCTGTGACGAAAACGTTTCTCTCTGAGGCCAAATCCTGGGTTCAGTTGCTCAGTGAAGGCAACAGCCACATTTAAGAATTTTTTTTAAATGCTCATGTTATTTTCAATGCCAACATATTCTGTTACTGATTGGTAATTTACATACAGGGTTTCTAACCTAAATCACATGTTTTAAGAAAAACTACACACCATCATGTCCTCTGATCCTACCCCTGCCTTTTCTTACTCTCCCTCAATGAGGTTCCACGGGTAAGACTTCAAAAAGCCCACACGGGACATCACATTTTGCTATCTGTGACTCAACGTCAAGCCATAAGCAAACCCACACGGAAGAAACTCGGGCCTCAGGTCACTGGTCTGGGGGCGACCCCAGGAACAGCAGGCCATGCACAGCCACAGCCAGTGTAACTCCCCACAGGCCACACTTCTTCCGGAGGCAAAGGCACCTCTCAGGATTGTCCTGGCTGTCCCCTCCCCAGCTGTGGCCGGGCCTGGCTCAGCCCCAAGGCTCCTGTCAGTCCCTGCTCCACAGGCAACAGCCTGGGCTTCCCAGGCCCATCACTGTGGACCTGCAGGACGCGGTGCTCACCGTCCATGGCGCACAGACCCACATGGGAAGGGAGGGCTCCCTCGTGTCGACGGCACCACTCACCAGAAAAGCCAAAACCAGGCGGCTGCAGCCGACGCTGGCTCCACGGAGGGAGAACATGAGTCCTAAGACTTTATTTTAATAAAGAATGCTTAATCACCCCATTAGGGCAATAAACACAGTTAGCATGGCATGGACGGCATGCCGGTAAACGATCAGACGACAAGACATCTGATTATTTCTAGTCATTTCCCATCTGCCGCCGTAAACAAAGACACCCAAGAGTCCAGCCTCGATCAGGGATGGGTACAGTGAGAGTCAGGATTACAGGTGGGGACCCAAAACACCTCGCCAGGCAACAGACTCCGTGGGGTACACAACGTGCACGTCTCCACACGGCAGGAACTAGAGTCCCAAGTCACCTCTACTCCCCGCAGAGCCACCGATAGATGAGGAAACACTGGCTCTACAGAGAGGCTGAAAACAACCAATCATGAAATGCCACGGTTCATATTCAGTTCATAGAGGGCTGATGACACAGTCACTCCTACTGGTTAAGTTAACTTTGTGAGGCACTTTTACTACTGTTCCTTAACCCTAAGGTGAAAATAACTCTTGGAAATCCACAAGAAAAAGTGACTAATCCATAACAAAACAAAACAAACAAACAAAAACAGACCTAAGCAGGTAATTCAGAAAAGGGAACTTAAATGGCCACTAAGCATATGAAAAGTTTTGCACATCATCAGAGAGTGTTACAACATTCTCCAGCACCCCAACTCTCCAGCACCTTCCAACAGAGGGAGGCGAGCCCAGCCCAAGGCCTCGGCAGGGAAACGCAGGACAGGCCTGAACACAGAGAAGCAAGTTCTCAAGCATGTGGAACCACCTGGACAAGAGGTTACCCGCAGGCCCCACTTAATGTGGTAATATGACTTTCTGCAGTCCCTCCCCTCCCACCCGCGGCCGTGTACTCACCAAATGCAGTCAGCACCAGTGTGTAAGTAGTCAATGTATGGAAGGTGATTTTGGTCTCGAGACCAGCATGAGGTAGAAAAGACCATGCCAATATTTAGCCAGGGAATAGTCACTCCTAAAACAGCAAGAGTGAAAAGCGCGTTTTTAAAGGCTAGGCAACAACGTCTCAAAGGAACAATAAGTAAAATTCTCTTTCTTCTCCTAAAACAAGAAGGAAAAGAAATGGGACTCAAAGTCAGACAAAAGACAGTGAGCAGAAGGTACCTGCTCTTTCCTGCTTCCTTTACAGAAGTGGGAGAATATGAACACTGTTTCAAAACAGTAGCAGCACGTCGGCCTCATGAGGAGGTGGCCACAGGAACCTGACCTGGTGAGGAATGCCGAGGAACCAGCAGCCCCAAGCCCCAAGGCTGCGGACCAGAGGCACCAAACCCAAAAGCCCCCATCAGGGCCAGAGGCAGAAAGCAAGAAAGCCCCTTTGCTGGCGAGGCCTCTGAGCAGGGTGAGTAGGGCACAGGGCTCCTGGGCTCAGCTCAGAAATGAGTCAGGTTCCAGGACCTGGACAGGTTCCTAACCGCCTTCCCCAAGGCCTGGGCCTTCACATTCATAGTGACCACAACCTCCATGACCCCCTGGTTTTCCCTAAAGCTTGCAAAGCATCCATCCATCTCTTGCGAGCCTACTGACCATCTTGAGAATTATGATTTCAGCCTGCAGTAGCCTTTAGGAATTGTGACTTCGGCTTTGAAAGCAGCTATTTCAAAGTTCAAAGTTGGCCACTAAGCTTCTCCCAGCTCTAGACTCGGCCATGTGGTTCATCTTTCCACCTTTTCTACTGAATTCACCAACCATATGCTACTCCTTTCATTTCTAAAAATCTATTTTCTTTTCTTTCTTTCTTTTTTTTTTTTTTTTGTTGAGACGGAGTCTCACTTTGTCGCCCAGGCTGGAGTGCAGTGGCCGGATCTCAGCTCACTGCAAGCTCCG
>NW_012108919.1:3356234-3375691 GCF_000951045.1 Mandrillus leucophaeus | reverse complement strand
GTTAGCCAGGATGGTCTTGATCTCCTGACCTCGTGATCCGCCCATCTTGGCCTCCCAAAGTGCTGGGATTACAGGCTTGAGCCACCGCGCCCAGCCTAAAAATCAATTTTCAATGTATGTCCTGTATGCCTGAAGACCCCATCCCTCCCTGGCAGTGCTTAGAAGGGATTTCCCAGCCCTGATTCTCAGCGAGTAGGACTCATGGTCACAGCTGCCACAGGCAGGTGGCCACAGTCAGACTTACCAGGCACAGCACCGAGGTGACGCAGGATGGACCCTGTGTTATTGGGGAGGACGGTGAGGTTCCATCCATGCCTGCAAAGGGGAAGACGAGGGACGTTACAGACTGGCGGGGAAGGATGCAGTCACATCCCGAAGAACACGGACGAGAGAATCCCAGGTTACCTTGAAAAGGGCTCCGATTTTCCCACTGGGAATCCGCTGCCATGAGTGTTGGTGTCCACCTTGCCACAGTGCACTGCCACATGGCAGTCCTTCTCTTCCACTAGCCTCCAGTACTCTTGCTGCAGGGAACAGGAAAGGGCTGGTCAGCACCCCTAAGGTGCTGCAGCCACAGAGCACAGTTCAACCCAACAAAACTGGGACACGAATGTCTGGTGCACACGCCCCTCAGAACAGACGCTCTCTCTGCAGAGTGTCTCCAGCAGGACACTAACGCAGAAAGCAATGACAGGTCACCTCCAAGCATATCCTCCAAATGCCAGAAAGCAGAGTCTCACCCATGTTATGCAGTGTTATTCCCAACAGCCAAAAGGTGAAGCCACCACAGTATCCCCTCCGCAGATGGATGAACAAAATCTACTCCATACCGTGACCTTGTAAAAGGACGTCAGTTCTCACGCGTGCTACAACATGGATGAACCTGGAGGACATTATGCTAAGCACAGTAACTGCCAATTACAAAAAGCTTCCAAAGTGACTTATGTGCCATCTAAACAAATATGGGGACAAAGAATGGGTCAGAACATGCTTTGACTGCAGGCAAGCAGCGGTGCCCAGGCTCCCTTGAGACAAGCTTCCCCGCGCAGTCACCTTCCACTTTGTTCTCAGTGATCACTCCAGAAGCACTAAGTCCTCCTTCCTCATCTCACAAACCTCGGTAAAGCTGGAACCACATTTAGGGAAGAAGCCTAACTTACAAGCACCCAACATCATAGGGTCCAGTTAAGTTCAATGAAGTGCTACTAGCAACACCGAAACCACTTTCCTCAACACTGCGTTGACTTCCACAAAGAGGGGGTCCACCTGGCGGAGTCAGACCTCCACAAATCAAGAACGAATTCCACATTAAACGACTGGATTCCCTCAACAGACTCCCTGAGTGTCCAATCCTGCCATGCGTTTGCTGAAACTGAGGGCGCCCAGCTTCTGGTGGGTCTGTAAAGATGTGGGAAGGGAAGGAAGGGACTCCTCCCAGCTGGTGGCCAACTCCAGGGGCTGTCCACTGGCCTTTTTTGGAAGACAGAGCACAAGAAACTAGGCAATCCAGGCCTGAAGTTTAAATTCCAGCGAATCTCTCCTTTGTGTTTAAATATTTACACAACCGCTAGAGCAAAATCCAGACTTTCAGAGGGAATTAATTCCTGAATAAGAGGCTGTAAGATGAGCTAAGCTTTCATGCACATTACGGATAGTAATAAACTTCTGCACCTCTGGGGAGATGCCCACAGGACACGTGTTGTTTGGCAACAAAGGCCTCTTCCCAGGTCCAATGCTCAGCCCCAGAAAGCCAAGTTTCCTCCACCTGACATCTCTACCACAAACACAACGCGTGCTGTGGAAGCAGCTGCGGCAGCCACACGTGTCCTAGACCAGGGTTCAGCTGACATCGTGGCTGGTGATGGGTGAGGCAGTGGCGGCTGCAGCATAGTAATCACAGCCACAGGTCGGGTGTCAGGCCACTGCGTGAAGTTCAGTGGCTGCACCCAGGGTACACAGCGTAGGCAGCTCCCGCACCTAAGTAGAGACCTAAGTCCTAAGACAGATAAAGATGGTGCTAAAGGTAAACCTCTAATTCCTCACACTAGGAAAGCAGGGTCAGGCCACAGGGCTGGACATCCTAAGCTCTGACAATTGCTTTCAGGAGGTGGGGCAGCAAGCACCACCCAGGGAGGGTGACCAGCCATCCTGGTCTGAGCAGGTTTGAAGGTCACATGTCCAAAACCTAGGCAAAACAAGATACCTGAACCCCCAGTGGTCAGCATGTATACATGGGGCAAACCGACCCTGGATTTTATTTGAAAGAGGTGGCATTAAAGGAAAAAAAAAAAACAAAACGGCAGCAAAAGCCTGTCACACACCAAAAGATAAGGCTGTGGTCAACAAATACCTCCTGTTCCCCGGTCGGCAGCTGCCCTGAACCAGTAATCCGGGTTTGGTTTCTTTCCCTTTCCACGACCAAGCGCTGCTGAGAGCCCACCGACGTCAGCAGCTGGAAGTTCACACGGACTCAGCTGGGCACTGGCCGAGGGGAGGTAAATAAACAGATCCGGTCTCTGTCCTGCAGCGCCGCACACAAAAACTCCCCCTAATTGGTCTGGGCACAGAAGTGCTCACTGTCTTTCCAACCTCATACTAACTCAAAGAAGAGAGTTGGCAGAAGCACAAAAATGGCAATCTGCCAATCCCATTAAATAAAAAATAGAAGGGAAGAAAAAGCACAACTGTGGTTTCAAGGGATTCCAAACATTCTCTTGCATAACAGACACACAGAGGATGGGGTGAGAAGCAGCTGGGTGAGCAAGTAGGAGGAGATGGTGACGGGGAGCAGGGGACGTGCCCAGAACCCGCCCCCTGCACTCAGCAACTCCCCACCTTCATTATAGTGTTTTTGGCTTGTGAACAAGTTTAGATCAACCTAAGTTAAAACATTTGGCTGCCCTGGTGCACGCTCAACACAGAGGATGAACTCAGCCCCGTCTGAGTCCTTTCAGTTCACCGGGCTGCAGGGGTCAGGGCAGGACAAGGATGTCCTCCAGCTCGCCCAGTGGTTCCCACATCATGAGAGGCAACGGGAGGGGCCGCTTCTCTCACCTCGATTTCGGCTGGTGCAGGCTCCTTGCTGAAACACATGCTCATGATATTCCTCGCTGTTCGATAAAAAGTTGTTAGAGAAACAGACCTTCCCTGAAACAAAACAAAAAAAGAGTAAAGCTTCAGAAGCAAAGCTGAGCCCTACTGCAAATGAGGCCACACACCTGTCATGGGCCGCTGCCCCTTGGCGTCCCTGCGGCTGTGGGTCACCTTGTATCCTGAGTTAATGACAGGCAGAGAAGGCAGAAATTCTCTAAGAACCCACAGTGCTAAGAGGAGCGGGAAGACTCCACCAAGGAGAACCCTCATGAGGGCCAAATTGTTCTGCCAGGAACAGAGGCTGCCACCCAGAGGCCCCGAGCGGACGCAGAGCGGAAACATGGAAGGCCCCTCCAAGGCCCTGCTGAAAAAGCCGCTTGCGCTGGAGGCAGAATCCCTCAGCTGACAAAGGCTGCTGCAGGCCAGTGAGGAAGCTATCAGCAGCTGTGACCTGATGGAACTCATGACCAGGGATCCCACAGGAGAGAAGCTGGAGAGACAGAAACTGGGGTGACATCTACACCCTGAGAGTCCGTGCCATATGCACACCTGCCAGGGCAGCAGCCTTCACTGAAGTTACAACCTGGTCGCCTTCTTTCCACAGAACCACCTGCTGTCCCCTCCGCACCTCTTCTTCGATGTCCCTGTTCCCAATAACATCCAGAATGATTTGCTTGTTTTGATAAAATAGCTGAGTGTGTCAGTTTGGGAATCCGGAGTCAGCACCTTCTTTTACCCACCACACCAAATGTAGTGCGTTTTTCAGAGGGAAGCCGTCTTAAGACCCTTGCTATGGTTTCTTTCTTGACCGGGAAAATTTACTACTTGAGTCCAGAAGTATCTCCTGAGCACCTACTGTGTACTAGGCCAAATCCTAGGGGCTGGAGACAAAGCAGTGCCTGAAAAACACACAACACCTCTGGGCCTCGTGGAGCTTCCATTCAGTCTGGGGAACACACAGGCCTCAACCACACAAATATGGGATGGGAGGTGTCGCCAGGTGTCATGTGGAGTGAGGGAGGGTGGTCAGGGAAGGCTTCCCTGCAGAGCACTGGACACTGCAGCGTTCCTGTAGAAGTGACAGGGCCAGAACAGGGAGCAGCAGGTGCTTTGTGCCGTCAGGTCCACGGTCGCAGTCGGTATGGAGACACTGGCTTGTGCCTTTCTCTCCCACAGCAAAGGAACTAGATGAGGTTCTAACTACAGCAACATACTTCCATGCAAATTCTAAGCCGCTCCCAATGGTTTGCTTCTTGTAACATAAAAAAGGTAACTACAAGGAGGGACTGAATTTTGCACCAAGGCAGAGTGCAATGAGCGAAGGTGAGGATGACACCAGCACACAAAAGTCAGCAGCCAGGACACCAGTGCCACAGCGAGTTGCGCAAGCAGGGTCCCCACCCCGTGGGCACATGGCTGCCTGGGGGCGTCGCCATGGCCACCACGCAGAGCTCCAGTACATTTCCGTGATGAAATCTAGAAATATCCTTGACAGGGTGAGTTTTTAAAAATCCAAACCTCTTTTTCGGATCAAACATATGCTCACAGAATTGGCCTTCCTCAGTAAAAAGTAAAAACGTTGACAGTTTCTCATTTCACCAGTTGGCTATTCAAAATCACAGGAGTGAGTGACTTTACCTGACAAAGGCTTCTCAGTAAAACATTCAGGAAACACCAAATAAAATTCCCCAGAGCTTAAAGTCTCTGGGTCACACTTTCTCTTAAGAACATTTATGAAGTCAAATACAAGGCAGTTGTGTCTTGGCAGGCTGCATCCTGCAACCCCCACACCGCATGGCCACCAGGCAGCCTTAGGCAATGGGAGAGGACACTCAGGTAAAAGGGACCCAAACCCTCTCAGGGTCTCAGGTCAGAAAAACTGAGTATCTCTTTCCAGAGAAGTGTGCAAGTATATGAGATGCAGCCTGAGGTGGGTCTGCAGGGCCTGGACTTAAAGTGAAGCAGCAACGCCAGGGGTCAAGTCAACTCTTCCTCTGTATTTTTAAGATGTGTGATGGAATCAGAAGCCCGCATTGCCTCAACTACAAGGCCAGGCCAGAGCCTGCAGTCAGGAAGTCATGGGCACCTGAGGGTATGGCAGAGCTTAGCGATAACCAACAGCCAGTTCCCAGTGCAGCAGAAACCCACTAGCCACACGCCCCCACCAGGCTCACGAGGGCTGGAGCAGAGAACACTTCCCTCCCAGTGAATCCAGAACTGGAACCGCAGAGGACACGCATGTGCCAGGCAATTCAGCAGAGACTGCAACTTAGCTGGGCTCGGCCAGCTGGGCCCCAGGTGCTCCGCTACCCACTGGCAGGCTGGAGAAGGGAGGAAGCCCCAAGCCTTGCTTCAGAGCCAGGCCAGCTGGGAGGGCTGCCAAGAGGAGAGCCATGGACTCTGCCTCCCTTGCTTCTTGGAGGGGTGAGTCTCCTCAGGATGACTGTGCTGCAGTGAGACCTGGCGGAGATGGGGAAACGCTGCGCGTTTCAGTTTGCTGGTTTATCCCCAACTCTTCCCTCCACAGCGTGTGAATGGTGAGATTCATTTTGATGGCTTTATCAGGGATAGCCCTCCACAGAGAGGACCTGGCAACGCTGGGCTGGCAGTGAGGTGAGCAGATGGAAATGAGGAGGCAGAGAAAACAAGCGAGCAGCGTCCACTGAGGGTCCAGCCAGTGAAAAGTTCAGCTGGGTTTGGGCAGCTGTCAAGTACCAGGATGAGACAGAACTGGGGATGCAGGGGAAACAAAGCACGCAGCCGAGGTACTTATCCCTGGCATATCCCTGCACGCAACACGCACACGCAAGCCAGTTAATGAAAAGGAAACCCGAGGCCCTGGGCGGGCAGGAATAGACTCGTGGTGTCTTCGCGGAGTGGACTTCCCCTCCCTCACCGGGTCTCTTGCTGCCCCACCTTGCATCAATGTTCCATCAATGCACCCAGAAGGCCCTCACTAGGTTCCTTGATATTGGACTTCCCAGGCTCTACAACCATGAGCCAATGCATTTCTGTTCATTACAAATTCCCCAGTCTGTAGTAGTTCAGCAGCACAAGTGGACTAAGTCAACACCCTCACCCAGTACAGTGGCCTGCCCCTCCTTCATCACACCAGGGAGTCAGAGAACGCGCCATCCAGTGCACAGCATGCCCCACTTCCTCTCTCATTCCTCCCGCACTCCTGCAGCTGGGGTTGGCTGCTCTACGGAGGCCCCTACCTTATAGATGCACTTGTGGAAGTCATTGAGGACGCCTTTGTCCTCCTCCTCCTCCTTGACCACTTCTTTTTCCTGAGCGAAGAGTCGCCGCCGGCCGGTCTTCAGCTGGGCCTGGCCCACCTCCTTGAGCTTGCTGCGGAAGCCGTTCCTGGGGGCCACGCCATGGATGAGCCCATTCTTGGGCTCGAAGCGGGGCAGAGGGTGGAACTTGTGGTGGTCATTCTCTGTGTGGCCTTCCAGCGGTCCCTTGCGCTTCTCCAAGATCTCCTTTTCCATCAGCACTTCCTTCTCCAGCCGCCGGTGCTCCTCAGGGGACAGGGAGTCGTAGGAGAGCAGGTACTGGCAGTAGGCCTCCTGCAGCTTGGCCAGCCGGTCCTGGGCAGTTCTGGGGATGCGCAGCATGTCTGCTAGTTTGTTCCATTTTTTGAGGTCAGTCACTTGCTGCATTCCGCCCATCTCATTAATCAGCCGGAAAAAGCAGGCCAGGTCGAGCTCGCAGCCCCCTGGGACGGCGAAGGGGATAAAACGGGACAGTCAGTGAAAGGGACACGAACAAGATGTTCCTCATTCAACCTGTAATTCTTGAACTCCTACTATGAGCCAGGACTCTGACAGGCTCTGGGGAGAGAGCGGCGAACAGCAGGCTTCCAGTCTACAGAGACGGGGGCGTTACACAGTGATGGGTCACGGCCATATGCTACGGCCACGTGGAAAAAGGGACTACCATTTTAGGTGGGGAGCATCTGAGGAGGCAGCATTTAAGCTGGGGCTTGGCTGAAGAGGAAGCGAGCTAGCCAAACGGACATACAGGGAGGAACATCCCAGTGTGCCATGTACTGGCGCATGCCTTCTCACATGGAGGCAGGTGTCATGAGAAGACCAGCTCCCCAGTGAAGAGCGGGCAGGGGTCCTGGCTGCACCCACAGCCCAGTGTCACCTGGAATAGCTTTCACACATACTTGCTACCAACTCCCAAATCCCACCCACCCACTCACTCCACCCATCCACCCACTCACACACAGTTAGTTTATTTTCAATTCCGCCGGATTTCCAGAGCAAAGAGCAACACCCACGTGAGGACACAGGGCAGTACATCTGTGCCTTAGCCTCATCCCGCGCCCATCCAGACAGTGGGCTGCTTCTCAGTGTGTAAGCTGGTGCTCAGTGCCCTTCCTGATCAGGTCACAGACCAGCGCAAATGCGCATCCAACCTGGACAGGTTTTAATGCACGCCCTGTGGCTTTTCTAGATGGGAATGGAAAAAGCAACCTTCGTCGGGCCAAATAAAGAAAGGGGGGGCGGGAGGGATTTTCCAAAATAATCATCAACAAAATGCTAAACAAAGTATAAATTAATAACGTTTTAAATCTTTAGAGTGTGGGGATATGTTGTTTTTAAGTAATATTGTTTTTAAGTAATAAAAGGCAAAGTGTGCATGGATCCAGTCCAGGCAGGGTCCCTGCACACACCAAGCATGGCCGGACCCACCAGGTGAAGTGTCTGAACCACCTCGGCAGACAGAGCACACACAAGAGAGCGAGTTCCTGGCACATCAGCAAGACCAGGGATGGGGACACAGAGCCTGAATTCCACTTACACTAAGTGGCAGGACAGTGGGCTGATGTGGTTGTGGAGAACAGGGGGGTGGGGGTAACATCAATGAGGAAACTGTCCCCAGCCTTGACAGGAGGGACCTAAGACCAGAGACTCCACAACTCACTCCAGGTCCCACAGACTCCCAGAGTCCCAGATGGGACTCAAGGTGGGTTTCCGGCTGACAATCGGGAGTTCTTCCCTCCAGGGCAGGTGGGCCCGGTCTCAGCTTACAGAGGTAGGTACCAAAACCAGTCCCCAACCAGAACAAGTCCTCCACCGTACGCGTGACTCAGAACACAGGTCAGAGAAGGGAGAAAATCCATACTTTCATATTTCACTCTAAGTAGATTATAATGCAAGAGCACCTGAAAATCACACAGCGCTTGCAAGAATTCTTCATGGAATCCTCATCCACTGTGATCACTCCCATTCAGGGCCTTGAGGCTGCTACATGGCCAAGCCCCTTCCCCACCCAACTCCCACCAGCGGCACAGCGGCTCCCTGGGGCCTACGGTGGGAGTGAACCTGCACAGAGGCAGAAGGCACATCCGCTGGGGTGGATTTCAGGCTATTACTTCAAAGTTATTAAGTTTCTACCACTGTCAGATGGCTGAGCTCAGACCCCCAGCCCTGAGGTCTTGCTGGGTCGTAAGCAAGTCAGTACCCCTCGGACAGAACGTCAGATGCCTTAGACTTCTGGGAGACGGCAACAAGCACAGCACAGGGAGGCACAGTATGGCTTCTGTCCCAGGGTACGGGCGTCAAGGGTAAAGAAAAACCTACTCTAAACAAAAGGGGCTGTTGCTACGATGTCAAGTGTGCTCTCGAGGCTCCATCATCCACCTAGCAGAGTAGGGAAACTCAGAATGTTTCCCTCCTGTCTGCAGGTCTCCAAAGGCAGGAGGACTCAGTGCGGTTCCATCACTGACTCAGTCACTGTGTCCCAAGCAGTCACGGGACGTGGTCAGCAGGCGTGGGTGCACGCGTGTGCAAAGTCTGCTCCCTGCACTGCTGCCTGTCACGTGCCATTCCCAACAGCAGAGCACAAACCAACAACTCCTGCAAGTTAAGGTGACTGTTACTCAGGCATCAGCCCTAGCAGGCACCTGCTGAGGGGAACCACTGAACCTCCATCCTGCCTGGAAGCCTATCTTGCTGCCAAATCCCTGACACTTAAATGATGGCTACATGTCTCCATGCCTTTGAAAATTCAGGATCTCCAAAATGGAGGTGTGGCCTGTTTCCTCCCATGGGTCTAGACTAATGGGGGTTGCAACCTTACCTGGATGCACCTCACTGCACAGAACCCACTTAGCCTTAACAGGGCAAGTTCATTCTCGCCCTGTGTCCCCAGTGCCAGGAGTCAAGAGAGGATGACAGGGAAGGAGAGCTACAGGGGAACCCAAGAGGAGTCTCTGCCTGCAGCCCACCCCGAGGAGCAAGAGTCTGCATGACAGCCCAAATATGCATTCGCTAAGGATCCACTGTGACAAGTTTGCAACAGCCCCAGCCAGAGCTGCACCTGGTCTCAGAAAAAATGTCAACAGATACCCTGACCTGTGGCCTTGACAACATCGCCAGAGAAACTGAAGCTCAAGGAAAAACAAAGAAGAAGAAGAGACAAGGCTGAGCAGGATAAAAAATGTCCTGCAGGACCCTAGAGGGCTATGGGCTGCATGGTGCACCCTCCAAATTCGTATGTTGAAGCCCTGACCCCCAGTACCTCAGGACATGAATGAATTTGGAGACAGGGTCTTCAAAGGGGTAATTATGTTAGAATGAGGTCAGTAGGATGGGCCCTCATCCAAAGACACAGACACACACAGAGGTAGGACCCTGTGAGGGCACAGGGAGAAAACAGCCATCCACAAGCCAAGGAGGAAGGCCCTGGGAGAAACCAACCCTGCCGGCCCCTAGACCTTGGGCTTCCAGCCTCCAGAACTGTGAGGAATGTCTGTTGTAAGTTCAACAGTCAGTGGCGCTTTGCAGTGGCAGTCTAGCAGAATCCAGAGGAGCAGCGTTCCCCACTGACCCCCTGGCCCCTGCTCTGACTCCAGCAGTTGTGGGTAGAAGTTGACAGCCCAGGGGAAGCAAGGGGCCCACCCCAGATCCAAGCTTAATACCATTCTTGTCCTGCCACCAACGCCCAGGACCTGGGAAGAAGGGCAGCAGGGGGAATGAGCTGAGAAGCCCACTACTCCCGAGACAGGGGAGCCGAACTGGAGCTTCTGCAAGGGAAGAGAACGTGAAGACTGTGAGGGAACTGCAGGGATCTGGGGCAGGCAGGGACACTCCCCCACCCCCCAGCCCAGACCTACCTATGAGCGGGAGCTCGTCCATGGTGATGCCCTGAGATTTGAGGTGCTTCTTGATGCAGGCCAGCCGCTGCACGTTGGGGCCCCAGCGCCGGCCCAGCTTGTGGATGTGCTGAATCTGCGTGACAAACCGCATCTCATCGTTGAGCTTGCACTCGGGCCGCCAGTCTGGAGGGGGGATCACCCTGCACATCCCAAACTTCTCCACCTGAGCGCGGACCGACTCGATGTAGATGAGCGGGTCGTGGAACTCCTTGGCGGAGGGCCTAAGGACGGGGATCTCGTCCATGGCCGCCCACCCGGCCTTGCCGCCGCCCTTCTCGGCCTTGCCCGAGTCCTGCGGCTTGTGCACGGACTCCGGTTGCGAGGTAGAACGATTTTCACAGGAGGCGCCGTCCGCCTTGCCATGTGCTTGTCTGCCTGGCGTGCTCTTCCCGGCCGTGGCCCGCTTCGGCCGATTCCTCTCCAGACTGCGCTCCGGCACTTCCTTCTTCACGTGTCCGTTCAGCAGACCTTTCTCGGCCGGGGCCTTCTTACCAGGGCCTTCCGCGGGGCCAGCCGCCCCTTTCATCTTCTTGGGGGGCGACTGTGGCTTCTCCGCCTGGTGTGCCTCTTCCAGTCTCCTCTTGGAGTTCCGCAGCCCCTCCCGCAGCTGCAGGCCCTCCCGCAGCTGCCGCCCCCCAACCTCCTTAGTGCATGACTTTGGGTTCAACCTGCCACTGACCTTGAGGCCATTGACGGCGGGCCCGGTGGACTTGGACGCCCCCCCGAGGGATAGCACCTGTTTGCGGGTTTTTGCATTGCTACTTTCAGTTTTCCCTGAGATTGTGTGGTTGACAGCGGAACTGGGCTTGTGGTGATTGGGTTTGGTGTCCTTGACCAGTTCTCTCTTGGCTTTGGTGTATGTGACAGCCCCCTTCGTCACCGTGGCAGTGTACTTCACAGTTTTGGATGGTGAAGGTCTGACCTCGCGCATCTTTTTGGCACTGGTTGCACCTGCACCCAGAGATGACATTCGAGTGACTCCGTTTACCTTAGAAACCTGTGGAGCAGCAGAAGCAGAGGCGGAAAAAAACGCAGAATTAGTACCTGCCACGAAAACGACGGGCCCACCCGTGAGAAAGGGCCCTGGGTGCTGGGGATGAACAGAACCAGCAGCCTGTTTGTGATAAGAAGAGATGTGGAAATGCCAGCAAAGAGAAGCAAAATACACATCCAAGAATTAAGCAGCGATGTCCACTTTCGGAATCCACTATACACCTATCCTTCTTCACAAAAGTATGCAGCCTGCCCCAGGCACTTCCTAGCCGGGTTTCCTGTGTGTATTTTCACGTTCCCATGGCTCTTCCAGGAAATCTGGTGTTTCACAATGAAGACCTCCCCACGTGCCAGACAATCACCTGTCCTGAGCTTCTAAGAGTTGATGACAGCAAGATCCTGCTTCCTTGGGAGAAGTGGAGACAGACACACACACACATCCCTGTTCCAAGAAAAGTCATGTCTGCTATTTCTGTGCTCCAAATAGCAGCACGACCTGCCCACAGGATTTAGAAATCTATGTGGCTAAAAAAAGAAGGAAAACAAAAATACTATGGAAGGAAAAGAACAGCAGTGCCCATGTGGTTTGGCTCCGGGTGGCAGGCCGGGCCCGGAGGTGTGGCTGCAAACTGTCAGCAGCTGCCGTCTGCTTTCCTTGTGGAGACAAGCCCTGGACAGGGCCAGGCTGGATGGAAGAGGGATGTCCCGACCTCACTGGTGAGCAACACATGCCAACTCTCATCTGCACACGTGCTTCCTATATTTTCCCACCCTTTACA
The DNA here is from genome assembly GCF_000951045.1 of Mandrillus leucophaeus. Lineage (NCBI taxonomy): Eukaryota > Metazoa > Chordata > Mammalia > Primates > Cercopithecidae > Mandrillus > Mandrillus leucophaeus. Next base: position 3,363,652 of record NW_012108919.1, on the reverse strand, counting down.
AACTTTCCCACATATTTTCCCACCCTGGACAAACTTTCCATTGGGTTCTATGGGACCTGGGCAAACAGAGGCAGTCTTACAGCTTGGACGCCACAGTAATCCTGGGACACACAAATGTCACAGAAAATGGGGAGCGACAATGACAGACACCATAAATGCACAGGCTTCAAACAAGAATGATGAAGGGACCCCAATGGGCTGCTGCCAGACATGCTGGTTTTGAGGAGATGTCTTCTCCGTGTCACGATGTAGCCACTGACCCACCACTTAACAACTTGGGCATTACTTTCCACCTATGATATGAGTTTAAAGTCAGGGACTTCAGGGTTTTATAACCACCACCATCTCCAAAGGAAGAAGCCTAAAAATCACACAATTACTGAGAAACACGGAACAGAAACACGAGCCCCCTCTTCTCCCCAACAGTCCCTGAGAGGAAGATGCCAGGGTCGGGGGAGCCTGCACCTCCTGGTCAGGAGAGCTGGCCTCACGCAGTGATGGCCAAGAGGGCACTGAAACACCAGTGCCACTACAAGGCTGTGCAGGACTGCCCTCACATGGGGACGAAGGTCCCCAGATGGCAGGTAATGAGTCTTAGTGACCTTTGTACTAAACCTAGGCCTGGCCCAGGAATAAGCAGTTACCTTAAGTGGGGGTGGGGTGTGGGATGAAACTTCCCAAAGGCATCCAAACCAGTGGCTCTCAGCATCCCCTACAGGGCTGATGTAAACAGATCACTGGGCCCTACCCGCACAGGGTCCAAGTCAGAGGGTCTGGGATGGGGCTGAGAATGTGCGTTTCTAACCAGGTCCCAGGTGATGCTGTGCGCTGACCTGGGGACCACGCTTGGAAGCACTGAATGAGGTATCAGTGAAGTTTATAAAAATCGAAAAGGAAAGAAGCCACTAAGACCTGTATTTCTCTATATGCCACCAGTTAAATACAGTCCAATCAAAGCCACAAATTCTTGGTAGGACATCATCTCTTAGAAGCCAGCCCCAGGGAGACCTCATTCTTGGAGCCAGGATCTCAGGCCCCATGAAGAGGCAGAAGGGAAGGCCCAGCAATCACACTCAGGCTCCTAAACCAGGAGTCACCCTATTAAAAAAAAGTGGGACTGCCAGACAGGGTCTGGAATAAATAATGGGAAACCCTTTTGGAGAGGAAAAAAGCACCTGGCAATGATAAATTTAAAACAGACTTATAAAACCAGGGGTAAGAACAGACAGAAATATTCCCTGGTAAGTGCCATTAATCTGCAAGAGGAGGTATAGTGAGGAATGCAAATCTCCTAGTTTTAATTGTTCTTTCAAATGCTTCCACTAAAACCAAAACAAGACAAAACATTTAGAAAAACAAAAGCAAACAGTAAACTCCAGCTGGGGCTGATCTTTATTTCCAGCAACAAAGCCGGGGGCGGGGGTAGGGTCAGGAACCTCAGTGAAGGGCTCTATCTCGGGTTCAGACAGTGGAAGACAACACCTCTACAGTTGGCTCAGTCTCCTGTTAATCTGTAGGGGTGCAGTCTGTTTCACCCCCATTCCCAGCACAAGAGTCTCCTTAAGGAGACTGACTACACGATGCAGCTGTGATCATCTCTTCCTACAGATGGGGAATCGCCAGTCAAAATGGCAAACTCCAGACGGTGCCAGACATAACCAACTCCTGTGAGGTTCAGGCGTCAGCCACCACTACTTGCTGAGGTTTGGTTCAGTGTTTTCCAAACCTGGCACCCCTAAAACCCTTGGGGGAGCTTCAAAATAATGTAAAGCCCTTCCCTCTAGATTCTGCACTAATTGGTGTTTAAAAGCCCCAGATGGCTGTGTTGCCGCAAATCCATGCACCCTGCCCTTCCCTAACACCCCTGTGCAAATGCCAGAGCGCTATGTCTCTCATATTCTATCTGAAATAAGAGTGTAAGGCCTTTGGTTCCATCCATTCTGGCTTCTCGGGGGCACCTGAGTTCATGGCTAGCAATGCTACAGGGAAGTAAATTTTCTACACAGCTGAATTCTATGTATCACTATCTTCAATGGCAAAAGGAACACCTTATTTACATCTTTCTGAAAAACTAAATACTGAATTATTGGCAAGGTGTACATTCAAATAACTTGCTTTATAAGAAAATGAGTTGCACTATTTTCCTTCTTACTATTACAACAGTTATCTTCAACAGTATCCACCCAGATATCACACACGCACGCCCATGTAACAAGCTCAAAGACTAGATGGATCTCACCCACAACACAGAACAGCGAAGTTCAAACAAATAAATTACAAAGACTGAAAAGGGCAAGTGCTACTGGCTGTCTTCCCCCTCGACACCCGGAGGGTCCGTGTTCTAGGCCCACCACGAGAGGCCACAGAGGAGCTGACAAGCTAACACGTGAAGCAGTCTGCCCCCTCAAGCTGCTCCATGTGTCCTAAAAGGGAGAAATAAAACAGAACCAACAACTCAGCCAGCACCACCATTGTGGGGAAACCCGGGACCCACCAATCTAACAAAAAGATACCCCTTTTCTTGGCCTGGACTTGTCTCTAAGGAGCCAACGCTTAATCAGTACAAAAGAAAACAAAAGAATGGAGGAAGGCATTGTCTTACCTTGCTACCGAAGGTCTCCCCCCACCCACCTCTATCTGTATCAATTAAAACCCCAGTTATGCAGCCAGTGCGCTACAAGGAAGGTCACTGCTGCACGTCCTGAGGGATTCCACGTAAGAGCACACACAAGAAGTCATCTGAGCTCGCTGAGGAATGAGCGCCGTGGTGGGCTACAGCAGGGCCCTCCACTGAATGACAATACATTTCAGCTGAGCAGCGCTTGAAGCTGCTCCTTCTCTCAGCTCTGTTGTGGATTTCTGGCTTCTCGGCCCATTGCCCCCTACCCCCAACCCAGCTCTGCAGAAAGTGAGGTGTCTGCAGCGTGTGCTCCTTGACCCACAGCCATCCGTCGCTCGTGTCTTTGATCCCAGGCACACGGCCATGAGGTATTAGAGCAACCCCTCCTAGTCATAAAAGAGTGGTTTCAATTTAACAGGCAAGGTTGAGAGCATTTTCAAGTTACATTCAGCCAGATGAGTACTTGCAACAATATCTCATTCTTCTCGCAGAAGGGATATAAGGGGAGAGATATGAAAGCCTGGGACATCAAACGTTCCTACCTTTGTTTTTAATAATGGAAATTCCATCTTAAAAACTGTACCCGGTCCACACTCTGTGTGCTTGCTTCAAGAATATAAAATCCCTCCCCTCCACCCTTATTGGTTTTTCTCCACCTCACCATCGACACACACAATATTTAAATCAACTCAATATGATGACAGATGAAAAGGAGAAACATGCAGTTCCAAGGCAGAGCAGAAGATGAGAAATGACTCTGATGTTTTTGGTTAACTAAGCAAAAATGTTGTAGTCGCTCAAGATTACGATGCTGTCCTCAGTTCAACCTCAGATTCACTGGCACGCTCTTCTTTCCCACGAGAGGGAGCCGTTGAGCCGAGGCCTCTGCCAGCCTTTCAAAACAGAGCCAGAGCCCAGAGAGAGAAACAGTTGGTGGCTGGGTATAGTCCATTTGCACTTTCAAACTTGAATCAAAAACAAAGAGCCTGAACAGAAGCGAAATGCACTGGACAGACAGTGAGTTATGGAAGGGGAGGAGCAGCCTGCTCAAACACTGACCGCAGCAGCACGTGGGCAGGAGCCTTCTATCCGAGGCCAAGGGGAACATGCTCTAAAGAGATGCCTGGGTTCTACCAGGAAATCTAGATGTACCTATAACCTCTCCTCCCATTGAAGGCAATGTAACTGAGTCACAAATACCACACCACCAGCAAGTGCAGTTCAAATGACAAAATGATGTCATGAGAAGAAAACCTTAAACATTTTTTAAAACTAATACGATTTTCTAGGTTTCCTTCTCGACAGTCGTATTTTCCAGAACTTTAAAAGAATATTCTCAATTCCTTGGCCCTCTCTGAATCTTACCAAGGCAGGACTTTTCTGCAACGCCTGTCCATTTTCATATGAAAACCTCTTCAGTGACGGTGGCCTAGCTCAGTGTAAGGTCCTGCAAAACCCGCGGGATGAGCCAGTTGATCATTTTCTTCTCACACTGAGCCTCAGCATAAGAAATGAGAATCACATGTGGCCACATCTGGTGCAATATCCTGGCTCACAAACCACACAGATTTCTACACAAGTACAAAACCTGCTCATGACTCTCTTGGAAAACTAATACTTCAAAACCCTTGCTAGGAATAAAGCTCGTTTGTTGCACCATCCCCTAAACTTGTTACTTTCTGTCACCGCATGTAAGCAGATGTACTACTGCAGGAAAGCAACAGAAAAACACCATTTGCTCCTTGGTGAGACCCTTTACCAGACAACCAAATTATTACCCAGGGGCAATCCCAGCCCCGTGACAACTGCAATGTTTTACAGGCACATGCATTCCATGACAAAGACAGCTCATTTGGTATTATCGAGAGTAAACGGTCGGTCAGAGCCCTCTCACCAAGAAAAAGGTGTATGCACTGGTGTGTTCTAACTCTCGGGTTCTAGGGACTCCACAAATGGCACACGCTATCAGACAGTATTACGCAGTACGCAGGAGGGGAAGTGGTTTTAGACTCGGCAGACAGGTGTGTGCCCCCACACAGTTCATTAGAGCAAGCAGGGCAAAGGGACTTCTCAGCAGCACCCCCTAAAAATTATATCCCTCCACATTTCATACAATCTCATTTATGCTTTTAAGCTGAACAATAACCAAAAAAACCCCCTAAATATCATATTTGAAATGAAAGATCAGAGTATCCTCTGGGCCCACATCTTTCACGCAGTTGAAAAGATGAAAGGTCACAGTCTAATCATTTGCATCAAGCAGTCACAAGGGAATCTACAATTTGCTTTTATTGACCTTATTTTCAGAGTATTTAACTAATAGGATCTGGGGGTTTGAAAATTTTCCTTTTATTTCTCACAATGTCCCTGTGCAAGGAGTTGGTAAGACTGGCTCCAAAAGAATAACAGGGCCCAGGAAGGTTAAATATCACATCTCAAGACTCATTGAAGGTCAGGGTCACAGCCAAATTAGAATCTGGAGCCATGGGTCATCCCATCTGGGCTGGTTAGACTGGAACAGGGAGGCAGGAGGAGAGGGAAGAGGGAGAAAGTGGGGAAAGGGTGACAGGAGAGGATCCCTGCCCTGCATGAGCATATGGCGCTACCTGCAAGGACTCTACCCTGAGCCCTGGAAGCAGCTGAGCTTCCCGCACTAACTCAGAGGCCTGCTGTGTGAGAGGCACCCCAGGACCTCTTTCCTGCACCTCAGATCCTGCACAGAGAACAGGTCACACAAACATGCCATGGAGCACGGAGGCAGGCAGGGCCATCCCAGGCTAAGGCGGTACTTGCTGTTCCTCCTCAGCTCTTTACGCTGTCCAACTGTGCTAATTCCTCTCATCCCCTTAACAAAGGGAAACCTTGAACTGAATGAAGGGCAAGTGCTGAGAGTGAGCTCTGACCAGCTGAGACGACAGGCGTATCTCACGCACCTCCGTTCGTGACCGCGCAAGAGGGTGTGTGCACCCATGTCTGTCCGTGCATGAGAATGTGAACAGTCACATGTACATGACTCAGGTCCTCTGCCACCCTTCATTCCTGCCTCGCCATCCCGAGGATGGGTTCTCAGGGCAGAAACGCAAGATCTGGAAGCTCACCTGGATATGGCCTTAAGTTCTGATGTGGCCCATTAGAATTTTACCACAAGTAAACTCAAAAAACTCAAAAAAGCAAAGTGGGATGAATAGAAGATAAACAAAAACAAACAATCAACTTAACCCTACTCTAGGATCCTGGGAAAACAGGATGCAGTCACATGGTGTAATCACTGTCTGTCTTTCTCTCTGGGTTGCTTCTAATTCTGTTCTCTTTCATGAGCAAAAACCTTAGGTTGTAGAGTTCTGTACACGTCTCCCTCAGACCAAAAGCATTAGGAACAGGATAGGAGTGAAGAATCACAGACCCAGGACCAAAGCTCAGTGCGTCCCTGGGCTTTGTGCCTCCAGTGCTGACAATCCGGGGTCCAATGGTTGACAGACGCCAGGTGAGCGCATGATATGGCCCAATTCCACACGGTGGCTGTTGCCTCTGGGAAAACTGAGGTCTGTTTTGGCAACAGTGGCCAGTGTTTAATACGTGCTAGGTGTGTGTGGACTGTGAAAACATCAATGTGGTGATGATTCTTGCCATGCCCACCTCCCCACCAACTGCATACTATTTGCTAGGTAAAGGTTCACGTGTGCATGCACGCATACCTGTCTGCCTGTGTGTGGCTACAGTCACATGTTCACATTCAGAGAGAAATATCCACATCACCACCAAGAATGAGAAAGACCACCTCCACCACAAGATGAAGTCCAGTATGTTCACACCACAATAACCATGTACACAATGACCATGCTAGTCACTCTGCAACACGGCCAGCCAGGAAATCCCTTCTATCCCCTCCATAACTTCCTCTGAAGCTACTTTAAGGATCAGAGCCTCCAGTTTTTCTGGGGAAGATTTTAACACTGTATGTTTAACTCTGTGAGGAAAGCTCATCAATGATCCCATGACTCAGCGGATGTTAAAATGGAGTGGGGAACAGGAGCACGAGGAATCAGTGAAATGCCACCTGTCCGGGGGACAAGCCCTCAGCTGTGTGCATGCAGGAACCTGCCTTTATCCCCACTACTCATCCCTAGGGTTGTGAGAAATCAATATCCAGGAATGGGAACATCTGGACAGCAATAATGGCCAAGCCCTGAGGGATTCTTCAAAACTGCCTGACCAGGACTGGCATTATCTGTGGCCCTCTTGGGGGCCAGGGGGCCGAGGGGGGCAGGGCGGGACAGGCAGGGGCAAGGAGGTGGTCAGGGTGGCATCTACCTGCACTCTGTGGATGCTATGGCCTGGGACTCAAATGCCTTCAGTGGAAGAGGTGCCACCCAGCCACACCCAATTCCACAGACTGCTCGGCAGTGCACACAACATGCACATATTCTGCTTCAAAGGCCAGGTGGTGAAATGGTAACTTGTCACATCAAAAAAAATGGAAAAGTAGACCAGGATCATCCACTAACAGAACTATGCCATGTGCAGGCCTATTTCAAAACCTAACCTGAGAAAAACATGTTCCCTGCCACTCTACCGCTCATGTGGAGCCCAGGGTGGGTGGGTGGGTGGGAGAAGGCTTAAGTAAGGAAGTGAGTTCCCTTTCTGGGTGAATGCAGTTGGTGAATGCATTGGTACCCAGGGATGAATGCAAATCCAACTGATGGATCTTCACAGAACAAAAGGTGCAGGCGCCTGCAGCCTGTACAAAGGTGTGCTCTGTCTCTCCCTGTCTTGCTTCTGAGCATCACTTCCTGCTTCT
>NW_012108919.1:3347836-3348634 GCF_000951045.1 Mandrillus leucophaeus | reverse complement strand
TTTTTTTTTTTTTTAATCTCCAATACTCCTCTCCATACTTCTCTGTGCTTTCTCCTGCCATTAAGACATGTCTTATGGTGAGGCCTGCTACGAAGAAGCACCAGTTCTATAATTACTTCTCTTTATTCAGTTAACAAAATATTATTTTATGGGTTTGCCACCCTTCAAAACAGTATCTGCAGTTCATTCCCAGCTCTGTTGTTTGCAGCTGGGCAAGTTATCTAATCCTCAGTTTTCCCATCTACAGACTGGGGATAGCAGATGTTCCTGTAGGTAGAACATGTACCACAATGTCTGGGGTTCAGTAGGTACACAGTATTTGGGAGATATTATTACTGCATGTTTAAAAGCGTCATCTCAGGTTACTGCACAATCAGATTGTGGGCAAATCTCAATTGCTTCATATCCCTCCCTGCAGAGTATAAAGAAGGCCTTCAATGCAGACAAACGCTGGTCTCAGTAAGACCCAATACAACCTCCTACTCTTCTGGGTCACTAACTAGTCCACACTGACCATGCCTGTTACATCTCCGACTCATGACAGACCATGAATCAGAGTCTGGGGACAAAGTCCAGCGCAGCCAGGTGCCTCCTAACGCTTGCCAGTGTCACTTTCATGGAAAAAGAGGAGCAGCAAATCACCTGCCTGAGCAAAAAGAAATACAACACTGAACACACCTCCCGGTTTTCCACCGGTGATGCATGGCCAGATCAGTGGATCTCAAAGGAGAACTCCACCGGTGACACGTGGCCAGATCAGTGGATCTCAAAGGAGAACAACACTGAACACACCTCCCG
>NW_012108919.1:3341789-3343893 GCF_000951045.1 Mandrillus leucophaeus | reverse complement strand
GCAGGAAGGGAGGAAAGGTGGAAGAAGGGAGGGAAGCAGGAAGAGAGGAAGGAGAGGGAGGGAGGGAAGGGAGGAAGGAAGGAAAAGAAAAGAAAGAGAAGAGAAGAGAAAAAAAAGAAAAGAAAAGAAAAAAGAAGAAAAAGAAAGTCTATTCTCAGGTTTAAAAGAGATGCATTTTTTGAGGCCAGAGAGCTACTGACATGCATGGGTTGGGGGCGGAGCTGCTTTATCTGACATATCAGTGACAACAGAGATGAAGAAAGGGGTGATGGAGCTTTGAGCCAGATCCATTTTCTATTCCTAAATTCAACAACAGCAATAAAAGCTAATAGCTAATATTTCTTAAGTGCTTCCTATAAGCCAGGTGAACTATGCTAAAGCCTTGAAGTACAATGAGCCTCTGAATCCTCAGAACAACCCTACTGGACAGGACACTTACAGATGGAGGGGGTAAGTGCCTGGCACAGGCCATACCACCTATCCCTGGCACATGAAGTCAGCCTGCCTCCCAAGCCCACCCCATCCCTCCCCAAACCCCAGGTGGCTACAAGTGAGAATTTCCAGTGTGCATGGTGCTTCCTACACACGAGGCAGAGACTTCAAAAAGAGAACAGGGATGCTCGGGGTTTCTACAGAAAATCAGAAATACCAATGTTATGGGTTTATCCTTCTGCTTTACCGCCCCTCCCCATGGAATAAACGAGCCTTTCACATCCATTTCTCTGGAACCCACAGGCCTAGACTCCCCACAAACAGTCCAGACAGGGCCTGTTTCTTCAGGGAAGGAGGAAGCAAACCCTGCTCCTGGGTTGCTTTAGGCAGATCAGCAAGGGGAAGCTATAGTGATCTTTTAGCCATCATCCTGCCGGAGGGAGTTTTCAAAAGGTTACTGTGTCCACTCATCCATCCCGCACTCACTGGAGCAACTCCAGGCCATCCCCACCCCAACCAGGACTTGCAGAACTTGAGGCAGAATCCCCCACCGCCACAGCAGCAGATGAAAGGGAAAACTGTTCCTCCTCTGAACTGTAAATCTCTTCCTATTGGCTTGCAGAAGGAGAAATCAAATCTTTCCTCCTCTACACAGCTGAAAAACATCTTACCTATCTGTCCTTTTTGAAGACTCCCTTTTCCCCACCATTCAATCTCACATTGAATTTTAGGAGTCCTTTAAATTACATTAATGCCCTATAAACTGCAAATATCGTTCTGTTGCCATTTACTTTTCCATTTGCTGTGGTGCCAAATCTGCTAACAAATTTCAGTTTCTTACTTTAATGCTTAACGTATCCATCTGTACATTTTCTCCCAGTTTTATTAAAGTATAACAATTAAAATGGTATGTTTACAGTATATGACCTTTTAATAGAGGTATAAAGTGATTATATCAAGCTAATTACCATATCCAATCTCCTTATACACTTTTGTGCTAAGAATATTTAAGATAAGCAACTGTGGAGTATACACTACATTATTAGTGACCAGTCACAAGGCTGTCCAGATCTACAGATTTTCTTCCTCCCCTCGAACCAACTTTGCACGCACCCTTTCATCAACGTTTCTTCATTCCACCACCCGTGCTTTCAAATGGTAAAATAATCTTCTAAGTTTCCTTCTAATTGTTTTCTAATTAAACTGCTAGGATTTAATTCTTCAGTCCAATTGTCATGGTATAAGATGGAGATTTCACATTTTCCCTATCTGGATTATCGGTTGCGAACCTTTATCTCAAAGTTTCTTCCAGCACCAGTGATGAATAGATTTTAAAATACTGAAGGAAAGACCAGGCCACATCAAAATACGGGATACAATCCGATGTTGTACAAGATTCTACTGGATACTCTCAGTTACAGAGAAAATGGAGAGTTTCAAATGGTTGGCATTTATTCTAAGTCTAAGTAACTACCCATTGTCAGAAACCATCAATCATGCCCAAGCTGGCAGTATCTGTGCTAGCTTTCAAGACAAATTAAAAGCAACATCCGTAAGAAGTCATACTTCAATGTGATTAAAAATCAAGCCAAGGGAACATGAATCTAGGCAATTCTTGACTGTTCACCAATTTTCTAAAGCAGTGAACACAGCTTATTAAAATATAGCATAG
>NW_012108919.1:3338293-3339904 GCF_000951045.1 Mandrillus leucophaeus | reverse complement strand
GAGAAGGCTTAAGTAAGGAAGTGAGTTCCCTTTCTGGGTGAATGCAGTTGGTGAATGCATTGGTACCCAGGGATGAATGCAAATCCAACTGATGGATCTTCACAGAACAAAAGGTGCAGGCGCCTGCAGCCTGTGCAAAGGTGTGCTCTGTCTCTCCCTGTCTTGCTTCTGAGCATCACACTTCCTGCTTCTTGAGCCCTCTGAAGATGAATTTTGAGCTTGGTGAAGTGAAGTGGGAAACTGGGGTCTGGCACACATGTGGGCACCCCTGCCGGACTTTACCTGTTTCCGTAAGTCCTGAGCCGACCGATGCAGAGGGGGGTGGTGATGGTTGGCAGCGGGCCCCTTGGCCGAGGAACCCGTGGAGGGGGCCGCTGCGGGGTGGTTCGCTGAAGCCTGCTCCCGGCGGCTGTCAGCCCGGTGATCGCTGTGCTTCTCCTTCGCGGGAGTGGCCTCTTTGCTTTTGTGTTTTTGAACAGGTTCCTTCTCCCGTGTTGACCTGCTGGAACCATTGAAAACTAGAAAGGAAGGAGAAAACAAGAAAAAAGTAACTACCTTGACCACTACCACGCAAACTACTGATATGGTTTGGCTCTGTGTCCCCACCCAAATCTCATGTCCAGCTGTAATCCCCATGTGTGAGGGAGGGAGCTGGAAGGAGGTGACTGGATCATGGAGGCAGTTTTCCCCATGCTGTTCTCGCGATAGCAAGTGCATTCTCATGAGATTTGATGGTTTAAAAGTGTTTCCCACCTCACGCTCTATTCATTCCTGCTGCCACGTAAGATGTGCTTTGTTTCCCCTTCGCCGTCCCCAATGACTGTAAGTTTCCTGAGACCTCCCCAGCCTGCGAGTTCCTTTAACCTCTTTCCTTTATAAATTACCCAGTCTCAGGTACTATCTTTATAGCAATACCTATAAAGGTACTGCTATAAAGAATGGACTAATACACCTCTACTCCCTGAAGTCAAAAAGAATCAACCATCAAATGTCAGATGTTCTCAAAAAACAACCAGCCCCTGAATGCAGATGATGGGAAGAAGCCTAAACATCAAGAGACAAAATTAAATTTAAAACCCTAACCATTAAGAATTTTGTGCTTTAGCTAAAACAATGGAAAAATCCATTCTTTAAAAACTCCCTACCAGAAAACTCCAGCACCCCTCAAAGTATCAACATCATACCTGACGAAAAAGAACTTAAACTTTTAACACAGTCTCATTCCAAGAACATGACCACCTGGAATATAAAGACAGGGGATCCAGAATAAGGAAGTATATTCTCAGCCGGGTACCGTGGCTCACGCCTATAACCCCAGCACTTTGGGAGGCCAGAGCGGGTGCATCATGAGGTCAGGAGACTGAGACCATCCTGGCTAACATGGTGAAACCCCATCTCTACAAAAATACAAAAAAATATATATATACACACAAATATATATATATAGCTGGGCATGGCGGCGGGCACCTGAGGCAGGAGAATGGTGTGAACCCAGGGGACGGAGCTTGCAGTGAGCTTAGATCACGGCACTGCACTCCAGCCTGCACTCCAGCCTCCGTGACAGAGAGTGACAAAAGGAAGGGAGAGAGGGAAGGGAGGGAGGGAGAGAGG
>NW_012108919.1:3319934-3335238 GCF_000951045.1 Mandrillus leucophaeus | reverse complement strand
GAACAACACTGAACACACCTCCCGGTTTTCCACCTGTGACGTGTGGCCAGATCAGTGGATCTCAAAGGAGAACAACACTGAACACACCTCCCGGTCTTCCACCAGTGACACGTGGCCAGATCAGTGGATTTCAACGGAGATTTACAGACCCTTTAAGTGGACCTAGAAACCCTTGCAGGAGATCTGCTAGGGTCGAAACTATTTCACAATAATACAAAGACATTATTTGCCTTTACAGTGGGGAGACATCTTCACTGAAGGCACGAAAAAAGGTAGGCTAACTATAACGGAAATGTAAATCAAAACTACAATGAGATACACCACTTTATATCGACTAGGATGATTATCATACCGTAAAGATGGATAATGACGACTGATTGCAAGGATGTAGAGACACTGTAACCCTCCCACACTACTGGTAGAAATGCAGAATGGTTTCTCCTTTTCAGATAGTTCCTCAAAAGGAGAAACATAGGAGTTCCCATACGACCCACCAATTCCATTTCCAGGAATGTACACAAGGGAAATAAAAAATATGTCCACATAAAAACTTGTACACAAATATTCATAGCAGAATTATTACTAATTGTTAAAAATTGGGGGAAATCCCCGAAGATCCACATGATACTTATTTAGATAAGCATAAAGTGGTATATCTAGACAATGAAGTATTAGCCATAAAAAGGAAATCAAGTACTGATACATGCTACAGTACATTTAATGGGTATATTCTATGATGTGTGAATTATATCTCAACAAAATATATTTTTTAAATACAGGTGAAATCACCGGTACCTTAGCATAAACAAAGGCAATGGTAAACTACTGTACACTAATCTAATATGCATTTCATCCCTGCTACCATGGATTAGTAGCAGTCAAAAAAGAGAGCCAGTTTCACTTAAGAATGACCTTGATAAAGTCATACAAACAGTGAGTATGACTGAATCATGGTCCCTGAGCACATATACCTTGTGTGACAAAATGCTCTTACACATAAAGCACTTCTCCTATATACAGAAATACAATGATCATCTCTAGGGAAAAGCACTTGTGTGACTGTATACGTTTTTGGGCTAGCCCCTTTTTTTCATAGGATGTTATTTTTACTTCAAGAAGGACCAACGCAATATAGTTCTTCGGACTTCGTTATTTGTAGTTTTTACTTAGTTACTAGGTTTTTCCAAAAACGAACAAAGCAAGCCTGTCTATTCAAGGCAAGTAACTAATAGTCATTGCTGCCAATGACAGAATTCATGCTTTCAGGCAAAAATTAGAACTTCAGAAAACCAGTATCTGCCATCATGAGTTTGACAGAGATTCTTTGACGATGTACCCTTGTTCATTACCAAAGATGCTAACAAGAACTCAGTGAACCATTATTTTCAAATGAACAACACAGGCTATGCTAGAAAATAGCGCATGGGTTAAAGGTTCATTCAAAGAAAAAGACAAACCAATGGATATTCATCTAACAGTATGAAAAGTTCACTGATAAAGGTACAGATTCCCAGAGGAAATGACCTGTAGGAAACTACCACTTGTAGAGCCTGCTATCCTATCAAGTACTGAAATCATCTATGAAGGCCGTTTCCCATGTACATACATGTCTATCCCAAGCTGATTTTCTTCATATACATCAACCAAACTATGTACTGCAACACTCAAAAGATGAATACAGAAGCAATCATAATATGGCTGTACCCTACTTAGTAAGACATTAACGAGATTAACAAAAAGGTCAAATAATGTAACTCTTAATAAGTTTTTGGTTTTGGACAATGATTATTTTTCATTACAGTGATACATCACTTGGCAGGGCAAGGCCAGTTGATAAGCTGGGACTTTCACAGACAGTCCCAGAGTGTAACAGTGGTTAGCCAGCAGTATCTTTCTGATCTGAAAAAACCAGATCCTTCTTTGCAGTATCCGTACCTGAAACCAGATGCACAACTCTTTGGTTGTTATTTTGAGGTCACAAAACCTACTGCTCAGGAAAATACTATGGACAGCAAAGCAGTGAGTACTAGGATTTTAGGAAAGGGGAACCGGAGGGGTGAGGGAAGCAGGTGAAAGTTACACAATGAACCAAACTGGCTGCGCTGAGGACTTCAGCAAGGTACTCTACTAAACAATATTTTTATAAGATATCTGGAAACAGAAGAGTTTTCGAACATACAGAAATTAAAAACTGAATCAAATTAACTTTGATTTGCAAACAAAGAGAACGTTTTCAAGTAAACCCACTTTTTGTAACCATCACGCTGTTTTAGAGCAGCAATATGCCCAAATGGCAAACAAAGCCAGAAAGTCAAACCATGTGTTAAACGGGAGGTAAAGGGGGCAGGGGGAGGACTGGGCAACACCGACAGAGCCAAAGACAAGGTATATTTTGTACTCAACAGCTCATTAATTTTAAGTGTCGTGGGAACCTGCCAGTTTTACTCCTCCAAGTAATTATCTTTTGTCTTAATTTGTAAGATTCGAGAAAGGGAGAGAAGAGGAAAGGAAAAAAATATTCACTCTCACAGGGAAAGATTAAACCCTGTGAACATAAGAGAGAAAAAGACAGAAAGTTCGATGTATAGAAGTCCTCCACACACCGTCCCCAATTAAAAGAAATAATTGGACTAGTTTCTTTAAGGAGAGAAAAAAAGCATTCATCACTGTGAACCATATTAGGAAATTGTATTGTGCTCAGATACAAATAGCTTTACATTAATGAACACAGACAAATATATTGATTTGTATACACATACTCTGAAAGTTAAACGGCCTATAGAAAAGTGTTTTCATACCACGGCAGGCAAAATCTTTAAATCCAAAGGCTGTTATTTTGATTTAGAGTCACCTCATCCCTGAGAAGGTAAGATTTGCTCCCAGTGAGGGATGAAAAAGATATGGGCAAAAGAAGTTACTTTAGAAACATATTTAACAGCAATCCTGTAACAATTTGAAAGGTGGAGAGCTACACTTTCCTAGGGGAATTCACATCTATACCTCCAGGGAGCTTGTCCTAAACAACTTCCCCAAAAGCTTTGTTCGCATATTTAGAAGCTGACACAAATTTCCTGAAGAGACCCTCAAGGAAGGTCTGAAAAACTGAACGCAAGGTTTTTAATACCCTCACTCCAGGCACACTCTTGATTTTGATTTCTAGTTCTGCTCACCAACCCCATTTGGGCCTCAATTCCCTGAACTATAGACCAGCTGGCTGCTTCCTCTTATTCGCCCTCCAGGACTTGCTGAAGTATTTTGAATAAAGTATATAAGTGCTTTGCGTTCTTCAGAGAAAGGAGTTATGCAAATATAAGAAGGATGATCTTTTCGAAAGCTCTTGCTGCAATGGCAAAGATCCACACGGGAAAAAAAAAAATTTTTAGAGAAAGCTGACAAAGCTGGCCTTTCTACTTTTACCTGTCTGCAAGTGCCACCCAGAACCAGATGCCCCTATCTTGCCAATTACCCATGCTAATAAAGGCACCTCATCCAAACACAAGAGGGAATCCTGATGTGTATTATTAGATTATTAGATGTGTATGAAACAGGAGTCCTTACTTGGCATCCAGCAAAAGTTATAAGATATCCTGGGATTATGCAATGTATGAGCTAAAATAATACAGTTCGGAAGGCCTAACCTCCTTGAAAGAGAAAAATCTAGACAAGGACCATTACAGAAAGTCAGCTGAAACATCTGCTAGCAAGGCAACAAAGGAAAAGAATGAACAGAAGACCCTGAAGATGGGACCGAATTAACCCCCAAATTAAAATACCTTCTTCCTGTCCACACCCCAAAACAAATGAAAGGGGAAAAAAAGAGAGAGAGAGAGAGAGTCACTGTAAATAAAGAAGAAATGTGTTAAGCAAGGGAAGAGAGATCCACCGCAAGTTTCTGATCTCAAGCCAGATATTTAAATGTACGCTTCATGTCATTACAAGGCATCCCTTACTTGGGCAAGACACAGACTCCATCAATTGGCTGGCATTAAATCCCTGTTACTGTACAAAAGCCACACTTGCTCCCTGGAGCCAGTTCAACTTTGAGTCACTATTGTCTGAAAACAATGGAATGTCTGCCAACCTGTGCCAACAGTTCAAATGGATTTTAATGTAGCATGTGTGAGTGCTGTAACCCGGTTTGCCCTGGGCCAAAACAGCGCACTAACTTAGCTACAGCATCCGCGGAAAACTAGGGAAAGCTGCAAGAACACAGCTTAGGTGAGCAAAAGCCCCATTATCACCTTGCCTCCAGCCAGCAGCTCACTCGCACAGGGAGCAAACGTCAACCTGGGATGCAAGAGACGGAGCCTTCAGCTGGCTCTGTACTCCGAAACTCCAGTATCATAAGCAAATTCTACTGGTTTACAGGCTTTGTAAAACCCTTCTGGAACGTTCACACAATGAAATCTCTTTCACTTTGATCACAATTATAACAGAAACCTGGAAATAGAAGGTTCAAAGCCAATCACATCTTCTTCCTTTTCTACAGAAGAACTTAAATTCTGTACTATTTTTCTCACCAATTACCACTTGGTTGCCACTCTCCTCATGATCTACAAGTGTGAATGCATTATGAGCAGTGATAAAATAACACACTTGGATATAACTGCCCTTTACGCAAATTTCTTACATACATTCCTGCTAACAAACGACACTAAAGATTAAAAGGCCATAAGATCTTTATGAGAATATAAAGGTCAGGACAACAGAAAGACCATAAATCAGGATGAATGGTTTTTGTCATTGAAAAATGGCTTCTTGGCCCTCTTGGCCCCAAAAGGCACTGAGGAAAGGACGGCAGACCTGATGATTACTAGCCCCACGGCCTGTGTGGGCATCAGCCGCTCTAAAATGTTAGTGTTAATGGCAAGGGAGGAACATCCGGACAAATGGCCTTATGGGGCAATGGGCAGTTGGTCTGCAAGGGTCTCATGCTTTATCACTGGCAAGAATCAAGGAAAGAGCACAGAACTGCAGGTTACACTCAGAAAAGGACAGCGTTAACGCCTAAAGAACAAACGAATAAAATGTTTCCGCAGTTTTGGGTTTCATAAAACCCTAAATCCGGCCAGGCACGGTGGCTCATGCCTGTAATTTCAACACTTTGGGAGGCGGAGGCAGGCGGATCACCTGAGCTCGGGAGAGCCACCTGGCCAACGTGGTAAAAACCCCCTCTCTACTAAAAGTACAAAAATTAGCCGGGCGTGGTGGTGGGCACTTGTAATCCCAGCTACTCAGGAGGCTGAGGCAGGAGAATCGCTTGAACCCGGGAGGCGGAGATTGCAATAAGCTGAGATCACACCACTGCACTTCAGCCTGGGTGACAAGAGCCAGACTCCGTCTCAAAACAAAAACAAAACACTTAAATTCCAAAAATCAGGATTTATAACAGGCCAACCACATCTGAAGTCAGTGATAAGAATTCTGGCTCACCTTTGGATTTGAGGAAGGAATCTGTGACTGTTTACTACACACTGAGAGAGAAACACCCTTGAATATGCACATGCAGTTAGATCAGAATGCATCCCATTGACACAATTGATTATACAAGTCATAGGCAACTTGGTCTTTTTCAAAGTAAAAACATTAGCACGAAAAAAACTAAACACAGTCAGCCCTCTGTATCTGCATCCATACCTAAGAGTAGTGTCCCCACCCTCACATATTCTCCCCGACAACACCAAGCAGCATTTTGAGTCAGGTATTAATAATACAATTTTACAAAGGAGGAAAACTAAAGCTTAAAGAGGCTAAATAACCAGCCAGACACAAGGCTAGAAAGAGGTATCAGAGCCAGGAGCTTCTCTTCCACCATCAGGTACACCATCTTCTAGCTGCCTGTCACAGAAAGAATTACAAAGGCAGGGCTATGCATCCCCCAACACTGAACTCATGGGGCACGGGCCAGCTGTCCCGAAGGGTGTACCTATATCCCCCTAAGGCCCTACGTGGCCAGTGGAATAAATACTTTAGCAAAGCAAGAAGAAACAGAGAAAGAATGATAATCCTGACACAGGAATTACCAAGACCTTCTACACAGAAACAGCTCACAACACAGTTCTGGTGAGGTTGATAAAGTCACAACACTCAAGGGTAATAGCTGACTCTTTGACAGTCCTTATCGTGTCCCAGGCATATGAGATACATAAACTTTCTCGGGTTTTCTTAGCAATTATAAGGTTGTTCCCAGCACCAGATCTTTTCAATCACATTACGTTAATAATATGCAACACGGCAGTTTCCAACATTAACTGTTGTAACATATATCAATTCACTTAGTTCTTACCAAAACCTATCATCTCTTCTTTAGAGATAAGAAAACTAAAACAGAAACATTCTAAGGTTGCAGGCACAAGTGTGTCAGTGCTGGAATCATGATGCTCTGAACCATTCTACCAAATGGCCTCTAAGGAACAGTGCCCTAAATGTGTAAAGAGGGTGGTTAGAAACATACATTGCATAATTGGTTTCCACACGCATTACTGCTCTAAAAACAAAACAAAACAAAAAAAACTCACATTCCATATTCCAACCTTTTGGAATAGTCACTTGCCTCAACAGGAAAAATGGAGCTACCAGAGGTTAAAAAGAGGTAAAAAGGATATCACATGAGAACTGCGATTGGGGGGTGGGGGGAAAAAAAAAGCATTTGTCTGTTAGGGAGTTTCTGTCCCCACTGAACATAGCAGGGCTATGGCGAGCTCCTGACCCTGATGTACGACGACCCCCAAACCACCCCAGACAAAGAGAGGGCTCGATGCCCCTCAGAGGCAACCACAGAGCAGAAATGTGATAAACTCGTCCAAATGATTGCTTTTTGGCCCTTACACAACATGCCCCCGGTGTGAATCTAAAAGCAATTAAATCATTCCAGCTGGGAGGCCAATGACATGTTGTTTAAAAAGTCTTCTGAGAAATATCCCACTTCAGAAAAAGATGTGCACGAAAGAAACAATAGCCACTCTTCTTCCTTCCATTTTTTTAAGTAATAAAAAGCATTTAAAAAATATATATGCAGCTGATTTAGCAACAAGCCTTCACCAAGGTCTCCTCCACAAAGGACTGAGAAAAGCCAAGGCAAATTCATTCCAAAGGCATTTATTAATTCTTCTAGTCTACCTCACTTACCCCCTGGAAAAAATAACCAATTATGAGAGCTTAAGAAAAATCCAGGCGTTTCAAATATCAACTTGTAATATAAATAGCCACAAAGCAGCGTTTTGATTGTGTTGTTTGGTTTCCAAACAGTCATTACCTAAGGGCTCTATTTTTAGAATCATTTGAGATTCCGTATATGTACGAGTATTTTGAAACTCTGATGTGCTATTGAAATAGAAGTTGCTGGAAGCATTGTTATTGTAACCCTTGAGTGCTAACCCAAGGTTAAAAGCTCATGTGATGCTGTCCAAATCATTTCAGATTATGTATTTTAATAAACAAATCCATTTCCATTAGGATGTTCAGTGGATTATAAATGAGCACATTAGAGTCCTGTGTAATGTTTGCAAAACAAAACATCTGCCTGGGGACAGCAGGCTCTTGCAGGAAACTACTGGCATCAGGACTCCTGCTCCAAGGAAGAGGAGTACGGCCTCAGGCCCATGTGGAAGCTGATGGCAGGACACTGTGGATGGTGTGTGTGTCCTCTCCTGCCACCTCTGCCACGAGGCCAGATGTCCTGGCTCCATGCCCGGAGCCACCCTCCTCCTCTGATTGTGGAGAAACAAGATGAAACAGGACACCCCTGGCAGTCTGGGTTCTAGGTTCTTTAGCTAGCAGTTGAAATAAAGCTGTTCTCCTTGAAATGTGGCCTAATTAAAATTTTGGCCAAATTCGCCTCGGTAGTAAAGCACCAGTTTTCCACACTTTGTTTTCTGTGTGTTTATTTCTCCACATTTCAGCAGGGGTGATCCCTCTGGGGAGGATACAGATGTTGCTAGATTTCCTGACACGCCTCAACAGCTCGAGCATATAGAATAGGGAAAAGCACAAATCTGATAAGAGAAATACCCTGTAATGGAGAATCACCAAAAAACCAGCTTGCTCTCCCCTTTCTCTTGTGAAAGATTCAACAATTCTGAGCAGCTGCTTGAATACACAGTCATGATGCCCTCACCCTGGTTCTTCCTGCTAGAAAACCTATTTTCACACCTGCGCCTTCTTCACCCAAGTCAGGAACCAAAAGGACATGAAGATCATCTGCCTCTACATGTTAATGTTTTCTAAAAATGAGGGAGTATAACTGAGGTGTGAGGAAGGAAGACTGAGCTCACCTTCTTAACTATATCCAAACTGTTCTTTCCATGCAGCCAGAGAACTTATTTTCATCTAAAGCACACCTTATGTTGTGCTTCTATTCACCAAGAGCACTCAAAAATCAGGGAACAGGGGTAAGGGCAGAGCATCACAGCTTCCTGAGGTCACAGGTACAGCACAGTCTGGCTCAGGTGCCTTGTCTGGTGGCACAATGTGGGGCTAGTGGGTTTATGTTGAAGAACAGGTGGTAGGCAATTATGCAAGAGAAAATGCTAGTTCCAGGGCTGAGCCAGGATCTGGGCCTCCCTGGCAGTTCCACAGCACCTGATGTGGCCTGAGATGTGGTGCTCTCCAGGACTCTTTCCTCTGTCTGAGTCTCTTTCCTCTGTCTCTTCAGAAGATGCCTTTTTCAGGTTCAGAAAATTGCTAACCTCTTTTCCGACAGCACCTGCAGAGCTCCAAGCTTGATTATATTTGCAAGGCACTGGGGCCTGATTGCCTTTTTATTGCGAGGAACCCTCTGTAGGAAGATGTGTTTCATTTTATCTTATGTCACATTTAAATAGATACTCCCTTTGATGACTGACGGATACCCATAATGAAATCTCATTATAAGAAATTTCTAGGAATTCTGCTCTAAACTTACAGAGACATGGACCTCAGTGAACTTCTGCAGAAAAGAACTTTTAGCTGCCATGGGAACTGTTGCCAAAATTTGGTCTGTATTTATTACACATGAAAACAACGCTCTAGGTGATCCCAGCAGTCTGACCACTTGGAGGATTCTTGTGTAAACCACTGGTGTCGACTGGGATTGGTAATGACTTTCAACAACTCAACCTCTGATTGGAGGATGCAACAGTACACCAGTTTTCCTAAGGGTTATAAGAGAATGAAGACAAAGTATAGACAGCAATGTGAATGGGGTTGAAGACAGGATGGAATATAAATATTTTAATCTGGACAAGTCACTATTATCTCAGGGAAAGAAGAATGGATTACAGGGACGAAATTTTAGATGGGAACCTTCACCCAGCTGAATAGTGATCTTGGAAATGTCATTTTCCTTGAACATATGACAATGGCTGGCATCCACCATTAGAGATCTGAATGGCTCTACTGTTGCCCATGATACAGCTTCATTGTTTCCTTATGCTGGGATATAAATGAATCAATGAATGGACACATGAATGCTAATCTACTCTATCATGCTGATTTCACAGAAGTAGAAATTAAGAATCAAAGAAGCTAAGTAAATGCCTTGCCCAAGAACACACAGCTAACAAAACAAGTAGCTAAAAACAGGCATGCAACTAAGTTCCTGATGACTGTTCAATGGTGGCAAAGACATTCCTAGGAAATGAACAGACAAAAATAACAACAAATATGCATACTGAGCAACACAGCATTATCTAGAAATGGCTGAGGAAGTAGCAATGTTGGGCATGAGAATATTCCACAGCTGAGAATGTTTAATTTTGAAAGAATGCTACACTTTGGTTTTTATCAATTTTGGATGAGATGATCAATAATTTCCTTCTCTGCTGTTGAAAACAATAACTTCAGAAATACTCTTACGTTCAATTAGTACCTCTTGCCTGAGGGATTACTCCCAACGTCACAAGTGTTTCCTTTAATAAACTGACGTCAGTTTGTTTCCTTGTCATCCATCTTAATATAACAGCGGATGTAAAACAGACTGGGGAAGGCAGCACAGCTAGCCAGCTACGGAGAGCTCAGTGTTTTTCTACAATACTGCCTGAACCTGAGGCTGACATTAGCTTTCTTCAAAGCTGACTTTGGTTTCATGAAACCAGCATGTTCCCCTGGGTCATCTGAAATCGGAGGAGCATTCCAAGGGGCCTGTATATTACTAAGCTGGCTTTATTCCATTCCCTCCACTGGCGTCAGAAGGAATCACTGACATCCTGCGGATTGTTACTCTTTGCCTTCCAAGGCCATTCAAGCCATGTGGCAACAGCAGGAAGGACTCCGCAGAGACCTATATCCCAGGTAGTGGCTTGTGGGGATTTTTTCTTTTCATACGACTTCACAAAAGACTTGGTACTCAGATGCCTACAAAGGGACAACAAATACACAAAACCCATAAACATACACAGAAACTACAAAATGTCTTTCTTAATGGAGCCCCAACGATCACTGGAGTATCTAAGCTGCTTACAGCCAACAGCCCCTGCCCCACACCACCCCACCTTAAGGACCTTGGTATATGGGTGTGAGTTGGGTGGCAGGACACAAGGGCTGGGGGGGAGCGGCGCACACACACAAGACAAGGGATACAAGTCACCCAGGTAGCATCACCAAGTGACAGGGAATGACAAGAATGAGACACCGAAACCTATTTCATCAGGAGAAACACACGGATAGACCTGATTGTCTTCCGACATTTCTGACAGATGTGCCAGGAGACATCATATCCCATTAGCTCCTTGTGGGTAGATCCTATTGCCGTGTTCATCTGTGCTATCTTCCAGAACGCTTAGGTAAGCACAGCGGCTTACATTTTTCTCATTTACACAGAAGTTAATCTTATTTGATTTAGGACAGAAAAGGTAACTCCATAAATGGTTAATATCATTCACCATTGTTAATATGGCAAAGATTCTATGATTATGTTTCAGCACTTATCACAATAAAATGAGTTTGCGCTCTCTCCAAATCCTCTACAAATACAGCAATTTCGAGAACATGTAAACATGAAATCTTTCCTAACACTTACAGGTATTCAGACTTGCTAAAAACTCACAAATTCTGTAGGCAAAATTCTAGCAGGGTTGGTTTCATGCTTGTGTCTCTTTGACTTGCTTGGTCTTTTGAACACCCCATAGGAAATGGAATTTTTCTGACCAGGTTAAGATCTAAAATATGCCCAGGGGTAGCAATAAAAAGAAAACCTCAGACTAGGATTAAAACTTTCCTACGATGCTGCTGAAGAGCAGTGAACTAAATGGCAGAGACATGCCAGGAAGTGAGTGCCTGCTCCAGGAACCGGCAGGCCTAACAAGACTGAACAGGGAAATGGCTGGGGACTTCGGACAACAGAATGGGACAGCAGGAAGGACTGCAGTCTGGACAGATCTAAATACAGGTCTCTTGGGCCTATAAGAATTCCCCCATCAAACTTCCCCTGAAGTTTAGATGAAGGCAAACAGATTGCACAGCCTCATGGATTCTCCCAAGATGGTAGTTCTGGGACTCTGCTGGGTTGAAATCAAAGAAAACCCATTCACAACTCAAATACAACATAATCAAAATGGTAGAAGCTTGGAGGTTGGGGGCGGGGCTAATCACAGATGATGTCAATCTAACTAAAGCTATAAGCCAGCTGCTCAGGGATGTGAGAAGGGCCTTTCAGTTTGGTTATCTACAAGTCTCAGAAAAGGAAGCACAGAAAGGTTTATAAGTTTCAGTACAGTTAGTCCCCTGCCTAAACCCAGCTGGTCTGGGTATGCTTCCTGCAGCTCCTCTATCTGATGCTGTGACTCTATTGTAAAAGAACGGACGACAGAAGAGACAGGGAGGAAGAGAATCAGGAGGGTGGGCAAGGACACAACTCAGAAAAGGCAGTAGGAGGTGGGTGTGTCATTGCTTACCCAAGATCACTCATTCCACCTAGTCCTCCCAACCTGCAGCCAGGATACACACTATCCTACATCAAAATTCATTCGGGGACAAAAACATCCCAACAATGTTTCTGGAAATATCTGAATTAACAAGTATTAAAAAAAATTTTTTTAATAAAAAATGGAAAAGTAGAATCTCCTAAGATTTTTGAAACTCAGAAGTTTATCTGTGTAAATGCATACAGATATGTATCTACAGATAGTTACACTTTCCTTGACTCCTAGTGGCAATGACAGTGGTCAACGTAGAATCATTATGCCCTCCTTTAGGTGAGAGCTCAGCCTATCCTGTCACCCTCATTCTATCCCCTTCTTCATACACTCCATGTAATGTGCTCCCAGATAGTCACTGCCCCTGCACATAACTAAGATCCATGCAGATGATGATTATTAACATTAAAAACTGAATCCATGAGAAAAATCAGCATGTGAATCCCATGTCTCTACATCAAGCCCAAACACTCTGGAAAATAAAGGAGTTAGGGACCCCAGTGCAACTGTACTAGTATACATGGGATTAACTCAACTGATCAAGACGTCAGATAAATTCAACTGGGTCTTTCCAGGTCACCAAAGAGTAGACGTCCACACTAGTGGAACAACAGGCAACAGTCCCAAGTACAGGCAATATTCTGCATCACTCTGTTTGCGGTATTCTTCCTCCTTAGAAATTACATCTGTACACTAATACCTGTATTCCAATGTACATATGCAGGTCTCTTCCAACCATCCCGATGCCCTGATGACTACAGCTGCAAGTAACAACCTTTTCCCACAAGGTTAAAATGTGGTTACATTTTGTATTTACTCCATCTCCCCAATTAAATCACAAGTCCTTAAAAAGACGTCGCACCCTCTACTATGCATACGTGTTACCTAAACACAATCAAAAGCAAGAGGCAAGCCAGATGAACAATTGTTAAGTGGACAGAGTGGAAAGGCCCAACAATAATGAAAGCTAGACAGAGATTTCAATCACGTCTAAGCTGTGCTTGTCCTGAGCCTCTACTTCCCAGTGAATCCAGAAGGCAAATGACGGTTCAGTGCACAGGCACCAAGGAGAAAAATGAGCAGCATTCCTTTGCCTCCATCACTTACAGACAGCACTGATTTTCTGCCATTTGTAGGCAAGGCTTCTCTATCTTACAGGGTCTCAGTGGGTCCTAAGTAAAATAAGTCTAGTGGAGTAGCTGATAGAAGGGCAACAGAAAACAGCCATACCTCCTGACTCCCACTCTCTTTGCTTCCCTCCTCTTTCTTTCTTTCCTTTTCTTTTTTGAGACAGTCTCACTCTGTTGCCCAGGCAGGAGTGCAGTGGCACAATCTCGGTTCACTGCAACCTCTGCCTCCTAGATTCAAGCAGTTCTCGTGCCTCAGCCTCTCGAGTTCCAGAGGTGCGTGCCACCATGCCCAGCTAATTTTTTGTATTTTTAGTAGAGACGGGGTTTCACCATGTTGGACAGGATGGTCTTGATCTCTTGACCTCGTGACCCACCTGCCTCGGCCTCCCAAAGTGCTGGCCACCATGCCCAGCTTCTTTCCTCTTTTCTTACACTTATTCCCCAACTCAGTGCAATTCCAATTAGTTCAGGGCTACCACTGTGCTGCCTCTGAAATCACTCATTTTTATACCTATTCTACATCCTCCAATGTCTACTGGACAACCGATGTTTAGTAACCCTTGTTACTTTGGTCAGGGAATTGCCTACAATTACAACCTCACTGTGCATTTCCCCTTCTTCAAGTTATCTCCCTTTAAGAAGTCCTCATCACCGATGCCAGCTTTATGTTTTCGGGGCACAACTCCATTTAGGTCACTTCTCTATTGAAAAACCACTAGGTGGCTGGGCACGGTGGCTCACGCCTGTAATCCCAGCACTTTGGGAGGCTGAGGTGGGTGGATCACGAGATCAGGAGATTGAGACCATCCTAGCTAACACGGTGAAACCCGTCTCTACTAAAAATACAAAAAATGAGCTGGACGTGGTGGCGGGTGCCTGTAGTCCCAGCTACTCGGGAGGCTGAGGCAGGAGAATGGCATGAACCCAGGAGGTGGAGCTTGCAGTGAGCTGAGATCGTGCCACTGTGCTCCAGCCTGGGCGACAGAGTGAGATTCCATCTCAAAAAAAAAAAAAAAAAAAGAAGAAGAAAGAAAGAAAAACCACTAGGCGCTTTCTATAGCCAACTTATTCATATAAGACGAGTTTCCTCGCTGTGATACCCAAGCTTTTGCTCCTGCCTTTTCTCCTCCTCCTCCTCCTCCACACTATACACGCAAGGGGAAAATTAGTCCACTTCAGAATGGATGTGCAATTCCATAGGAGGAATGATAGTTTTCTTCCTACACCATAGCTACCTGCCAAAATCACGTTAGTAATTAAAGGGGGGCACAGGTATTGTTTCACCAAATCTTGACCATCCCCATGTAGATATGGTCTTTTCCTGTTCTGATTCCTGTTCATCTGCAGTTCTTATAAAATTTACCATCATCTCCACAACATCAGAGTATCTGCGCTCACCTAGAACACCCTGGACTACACTAAACTATACTAATAATCCCTTTGCCCATGAAGTATCTGGCCCTGGAGAAGCACCCAGAACGAGCTTTGCCTTCACCTCATCTCTTCCCAGCAGAGGCTCTCTTCCAGCTCTCACCAGGCACTTTAGATTTTTTGTTATCCAAGTTCAACGGTGGACCTACCATGCCCGTTGTGAACATGTTTGTGGGTTTTTCCTTTCCTGGGGGTCGACTGGCATGAAGATGAAGCATTGTTGGTGGCTGTTTTGACGTCTTCTGTCTCATCATCTTCCTCCTCGACTTCCTCCTCATCCTGAGAGCTTCCGAAATACACCATGCTGTTGGGCAGCGCAGGAGAACCTGGTGACATAAGAAAAATAGCTCATAAACACAGGCCTTGACCCTCACCCTTTCGGGAAGGAATACCACAATGAAGACTAAACCTAAAGCCTCAAAACTGAGGAGAAAAAACAAAGCAACTGATCTCTACTGCCATTTTAAATTTATTTTTCAAATATTCCCAAGATCATCTGCGCCTTTTGAATGTATTTCAAGCAAAATCCCCCAGCAGGAAGAAGATGCAAAACAGAACAAATCAGGATTTTAAAAATCGCATCTGAATATCTCTTGAGAAAAAAAAAAAAAACACCTCCAAGGATGGAACAAAAAAATAATAAAATAAAAACACCTACCCACGGCTGAGGAAGGAGATTACTCTAAATTAATAGACTTTAAAAAAAAAAGAAAAAAAAAATTGGCCGGGCACGGTGGCTCAAACCTGTAATCCCAGCACTTTGGGAGGCCTAGACGGGCGGATCATGAGGTCAGGAGATCGAGACCATCCTGGCTAACACGGTGAAACCCCGTCTCTACTAAAAAATACAAA
>NW_012108919.1:3313234-3319884 GCF_000951045.1 Mandrillus leucophaeus | reverse complement strand
GAGGTCAGGAGATCGAGACCATCCTGGCTAACACGGTGAAACCCCGTCTCTACTAAAAAATACAAAAAACTAGCCGGGCGCGGTGGTGGGCGCCTGCAGTCCCAGCTACTCGGGAGGCTGAGGCAGGAGAATGGCGTAAACCTGGGAGGCGGAGCTTGCAGTGAGCTAAGATCCGGTCACTGCACTCCAGGTTGGGCAGTCACTGCACTCCAGGTTGGGTGACAGAGCGAGACTCCGTCTCAAAAAAAAAAAAAAAAAAAAAAAATCAAAGAAAAGACGATTAGAGAAGCTAGAAGTAAAAATGGAATATAACATTTCATTATATAAAATCACTGTGTTGTATTCATTAGGAATGAATGGTGGATACGAGTTCCCCAAACTCCAATGGTTTTGGAAGCTACTTTGATGTCCTGATTAGGTTAACTGGATGCAAAATTACCCAAATAAATTCCTACGCTGCACTAAGTAAAAGTGCTGAATTTGAAATAAAAAATGAAAAAATAAACCTCCCAACATGAAAATCGACCTCCTCACCCTTACACTTTTACATCTTAACCTTGCATCCTCAAAGGTTCTCATTCCGGATTTTAAAGTAACAAAAAAACAAGCTCAATATCATTACTTTTCTAGACAGGGTCTGGCTCTGTTGCCCAAGCTGAGTGCAGTGGTGCAATCACAGCTCACCGCACCCTTTACTGGGGTCAAGCAATCCTGTAGGCTGGAGCTACAGGCGCACCACCACACCTAGTTAATTTTTTATAATTGTTGTAGAGATGGAGTCTTGCTATGTTGCCCAGGTTGGTCTGAAACTTCTGGACTCAAGCGATCCTCCTGCCTTGGCCTCCCAAAGTGCTGGGATTGCAGGCGTGAGGCCCCATGCCCACGCTTAGGCTCAATATTCTTTAAAAAAAAAAAAAAAAAAAAAAAAAAGCACAACATAGTTCTTCTTTATCAAACAAAGGCAATTCAGGAGATACAATCAAGTCATTCGTACATTATTTGGAACCAGAGGCTTCTAAAACACAAACAAAATCCCCTTCAGATAATAGTAAAAGAACTAAATAGGAAATTCATGTCTTCTCTTGCCTGCCTGCCTATGAATGAGCTAAAAACACTCTGGTAACATCAACAAAGAGACAAATCACCAATTCACTCTCCTATCTAAATAGAGATCTCAAAGATCGCAAGGTTTAAACACACAGTTAAAACCATCTCTGTCCAGCTTTGGAACTATATGCTCAGTGACAAGGAAATGGAAAATGAGCAGTATCAGGAGCTGAAATGGCAAACCAAGCATCCATCTCCCCAAAATGCAAAGAGTACGTGGGACCTTCAACCCCTTCCTTTTCCTACAGGCATCTTCATGACCTACCAATGTTCAAAATCCCCCCAAATTATGTGAACCACATCACTGACTGGATATGCAACTTCAAAGGGATGTAGTCGGCAGAAAGACCCTCTGTAGATAGAAGATTTCAACTTGGTCTCACAAAAGCCATTTTGATGTTTTGTTCCCCTCCCCTTAATTGTCTCCATTTAGAAGTAGATTCTGGACAGAAAGAAGGTTCTTAAACCTGACACAGACTTTGGGGAAAATCAAATAGAAGAGGGAGTAAAATAAAGAGTCAGGAGTTAGAGAAAAAAATATCTACCCGCATTTCCACTGGACCAAAATATACGCTCAATCCAAATGGTTTTACAGTTAGTACAAGACTGACTAGGAAAACAGGAGGCTAATTAGCATGATTTTCAGTACAGTATCACCATTCGTGTGTATAGACAGGTTATCTACATAGTCAAATATAACAACATTGTTGATCCGTCCTCCCTAAATCTACCTTTACACGTATTTATGAAAAAGCAAGAGTAAGTACAGCCCTCAAAAAATGTTCAAATCATTTTACTATTGATCTAACATATGCTGTCAGTCATACTATTAGGAAAGAACTTGTAAGTTTTAGACTCTGCCATTAAATTTCCCTCTTTTAAAAGGTTAAATAGTTCCTTCCAGATAAAAATAGCCATGCTTAATTTCTTTTAAAGCACAGCCTTCCTATATTGTATCTTGGAGGCAATGACTAGCAGCTGAAATCCAAACGATGGAACGGTATAAAAACAGCAGGTTCTTGTGTAGATCTTTCTTAGAGTAACTTCTGCAGCCAATTCAACCATTTGTTAGAGGGAAACAGTAACAGGAGGAGCAGGAGGGACTGAAAAGTTACAGGCATGTTTTTCAAGAGGAGAGCTATCACCCCTCCAGCCTTCCTCTCTCCCCTCAGTTGCAAAGGCAATAAACTCCACAAATGAGGCCATGTGGGAGCAATATAAAAATACAGCAATAAGGCCGGGCGCGGTAGCTCATGCCTGTAATCCCAGCACTTTGGGAAGCCGAGACGGTGGATCACCTGAGGTCAGAAGTTCGAGACCAGCGTGGCCAATATGGAGAAACTCCGTCTCTACTAAAAATACAAAAACTAACAATACAAATGAGGATGCACATTTGTAATCCCAGCTACTCAGGAGGCTGAGACAGGAGAATCACTTGAACCTGGAGGCAAAGGTTGCAGTGAGCTGAGACCACACCACTGTGCTCCAGGTTGGGCAAGAGAACAAGACTCTGTCTCAAAAAAGAAGAAAATACAGCAATAAGACCCAATAAAAATATTCTAAGATTCAAAGAGAATCAGGTAAAAACCCATGTAAAGCACATTAGAAATAAGGAATTAACTTCCACTTAACAGGATCTGTTGAGGATTTTTTAAAAACTCAAACATTAGAGAAGCAGCATGAAGCAACTATCACATTCCTCACACTCAAGATGCTGAGAGAAAGGGTGAGGATTGAGTTTATGTTGCAAAGAACTAAAACGGAGAAAACATCTAGACGCTCAGTTCAGCATCCAGACTTCGTTGGTATCCACAAAGGATAATATATTGTTTTTGAGACAAGGAATCACTCTGTCACCCAGGCTGGAATGCAGTGGTGTGATCATGACTCACTACAGCCTTGACCTCCTGGCTGCAAGTGATCCTCCCACCTCAGCCTCCTGTAGCTCGGACTACAGGTGCACACCACCAAACCCAGATAATTTTTTCATTTTTTGTAGGAATGGGGTCTCGCTATATTGCCAAGGCTTGTCTCAAACTCCTGACCTCAAATGATCTTCTCATCTGATCTCCCATAGCACTGGGATTACAGGAGTGAGCCACCATGCCCAGCCCATAGATGATAATTTTTTAACAAAAGCAGAAAACCACCAATATTATGAATGGATTTGTTTTAATGGCTCCTCCACAAAAACAAATAGGTGATGTGACCTGCTGAGTACTGGGAAAGAAAGTGAGGGGCTAAAATAGAAGAAATGTAAGATTAGAAATAGAAGACCAGTGAGGAATAAGGGCAATTCTGAGGAACTTGCTCTCAAAGTAAAACCTTCTAACAATATTAAGTCCCTCTGACGGAACTAGTCCTGAAGTCAGAGGTGGGAAAGAACACCATTTCTCCTACATATGGGGACAAGGAAAAACGGATTGTTTTCAACCCAGAAGATGATTCTGCTTCTATTCAGATGATTGGCACATTGGTCTGGATCTAAAGGTAAAGTATCAACAAAGAAAAATGGGTAATGAGGGATTCGTAAATCAAACGGGGAATCAGGAGGTAATATGCTGGAAGAAAGAAGACTTGGAAAAGGGAAAGTATAGGAAAGGGATTGAAGCAGAATAAAAATGAACTCCAGGAGAGGAGGTCGGTTAACCACCACCAAAGTGCCCTTAGTTCAGAGGTTAAGTTTGTACCCCTTCTTCTCACTGGTGGGTAACCCACAAGGACAACACTGTCGTCCCCCCCAGCCCCGCCAGCCTGCACATGACCTGACTGTCCTCCTAGGCATCATCCACCAAGGACAACTGCCAATCCATCCCCCATCCACCAGCAGGAGCACTCCCGAACAATCGACATCTCCCCTGGAAGGAACAGACATCCAGAATTTGGCCAGGCACCCTCAAACCTGTCCATCTCATTAACCTCATAGACAAACTGAAGTAGGTACAAAAGAATAAAGCCAACAGAGTCTAATGCTGCACATGCCAATGCTCTGTCACCACGCGGTTGCTATAAATCCCTCTAAGAATCCTGCTGGCATGTCCACTTGAAAATCGCAGAGGGGTCAAACTGTCATTCCACACCCAGAGAAGCCACAGAACTGGCAAAACTGAGGCCAAAGTGGGTTCTTTTTCTCTCATTGAGACAAATGCAGTAAGATCATCTCATATTTCATGGGAAAGTAAAAATGATCACAGTGATAGAAAAGGACTGAATGAAGTAACAGCTCAATAACAACCTCAAATGTGTAAGACACAAAGCATCTTAGAAACTACAATTAAGACATTTACATAAAGAGCATTTATTTCTTCTTTACCTAGATACAAGCTTGATTATCTCTTTTAAAAATAAATGCAGAGCAGGAAGAATCTGCTGGATACAAACAGGATGAAGGAAAGGATATTTCAAACCCCTCAAAGACACACAGCAGACCAGGGTGTTTATCACTGGAGAAAACTACTGCATATTCCTCAGTAGGGAATGGGTTAATGGATGAATTACGTAATTACATCGTGCTGAGTCGGTAGAAACTCCGTATCTAGCAGACGTATTTGAAAACAGAACAGGCCGAGCAGGGTGGCTCATGCTTGCAATCCCAGCACTTTGGGAGGTCAAGGCAGGCGGATCACCTGAGGCCAGGAGTTCGAAACTAGCCTGGCCATCTCTACTAAAAAATATAAAAATTAGCTGGGCACAGTGGCAGATGCCTGTAATCCCAGCTACTAGGGAGGATGAGGCAGGAGAATCACTTGAACCCGGGAGGCAGAGGTTGCAGTGAGATGAAACTGCACCACTGCACTCCAGCCAGGGTGACAAGAGTGAGACTCTGTCTGAAAGAAAAAAAAACAAAAAAAAAAACCCAAAAAACAGAACAGTGTGTTTTTAAATTTTTCATTAAAAATAGCTTGTAACTTAATAGATCTTGGCACATAAGGGGTCAGCTTCATATCTAGACATTTTATTAGGGAAATTTTTATCCTCTAAATGTCAGATGAAGCAATCTTTTGAAAAGCTCATTGTGGGTCCAGGATTCACAAAAATGGGAATGGAGCTAGCTACAAGGTTGAAAACAACACGAAGAGAGAGATGAAGACAGGCGGTTCACAACTTGAAAATACTTTCTAAAAAGAGACCTTCCCCTTTCCACAGCAAGGCTCATCTACAACCTGCTGTGAAACACCAGTAAGGATGGTGCGAACAAGGGAGGCTTTCTTAGAAAGTGCTCCGCCGGCCAGGCACGGTGGCTCACGCCTGTAATCCCAGCATTTTGGGAGGCCGAGGCGGGTGGATCACCTGAGGTCAGGAGTTCAAGACCAGCCTGGCTAACATGGTGAAACCCCGGTACTAAAAATACAAAAAATTAGCCGGGTGTGGTGGCAGGCACCTTGTAATCCCAGCTACTCGGGTGGCTGAGGCAGGAGAATCACTTGAACCCAGAAGGCAGAGGTTGTGGTGAGCCGAGATCGCGCCATTGACCTCCAGCCTGGGCAACAAGAGTTAACTCCACCTCAAAAAATAAAAAGAAAGAAAAGAAAAGAAAAAAGAAAAAGAAAAGAAAGGGCTCCGCAACCTCATACGACCTCTCGCAACCTCATACGACCTCTCCGGGGTGGACTCTGCATGGCGAAAACACAAGCCCCATTCACATTATTAGCAAGTTAGACAGGCTGACTTTTCACATGGAACACCACATCGTATCTCTCCTTTACAAACTCTCATTTTAGAAAAGTAACCAACAAAAGGTGTATGTTTGAGAGGTTTGGGAATTGTGTGGGATTTTTTTCAGGGGAAGCAGGGGAAGACTTTATGGGTGGTCATTATAAAAGTATAGTCAGTACAGACACTTTCCTATTAAAATTACAGGCAGATTTTCTCTCCCGATTATTCAAGTGCATTAGCAAATGTAAAAAAAAATCTGAACTTGGATCAGATAAGAGCAATCAGAGTACGGAATGCATCTGCTCTTTGCCAAAGCCGTATTTCATTACTTTTCAGAATTAGCTGGCAATGTCTCCACAATATTTACTGAAGTGCAAACCAAATGTTTTCATCTGGACAAAAATCAAACTGTGGTATGTTACAACCACAACAGAGATCATTTTAATCCAAAAGCTTGCTTTCTCCAATTTAGGCTGTGGTTTCTATAAAATTGGATTCTTCTCTATGAATCATGTACACAGACAAGCCCTCCTGCCCATTATCTTCCCGCCCTCGACCAGTTCTTGATCTTAAGCAGCCAAACATCACTTGGCTATATTTTGGAAAGACCCTAAAGGGATTCCCTGTGCACTATCATTTAGCTGGAGAGTCAAATTCTACTGCTTGACCCAATTACCATGGGGCTGGCCCACTGAGTTTGTGTTTTATCTTCGGGATACATAAACAGAATGAAAAGTAATCAACCCTACTATCAAATTAAGAAACAAAACTTCAAAGTGAGCCGGCAGGGACTTGGGCAATGGATAGAAGATGAAAGAAGTCACAAAAGAAAGCAGTTGCACCCCAATACCCTAGTTCAGCAATCTACGTATGTATGTATGTATGTA
>NW_012108919.1:3310788-3313184 GCF_000951045.1 Mandrillus leucophaeus | reverse complement strand
AAAAAAAATCTGAACTTGGATCAGATAAGAGCAATCAGAGTACGGAATGCATCTGCTCTTTGCCAAAGCCGTATTTCATTACTTTTCAGAATTAGCTGGCAATGTCTCCACAATATTTACTGAAGTGCAAACCAAATGTTTTCATCTGGACAAAAATCAAACTGTGGTATGTTACAACCACAACAGAGATCATTTTAATCCAAAAGCTTGCTTTCTCCAATTTAGGCTGTGGTTTCTATAAAATTGGATTCTTCTCTATGAATCATGTACACAGACAAGCCCTCCTGCCCATTATCTTCCCGCCCTCGACCAGTTCTTGATCTTAAGCAGCCAAACATCACTTGGCTATATTTTGGAAAGACCCTAAAGGGATTCCCTGTGCACTATCATTTAGCTGGAGAGTCAAATTCTACTGCTTGACCCAATTACCATGGGGCTGGCCCACTGAGTTTGTGTTTTATCTTCGGGATACATAAACAGAATGAAAAGTAATCAACCCTACTATCAAATTAAGAAACA
The DNA here is from genome assembly GCF_000951045.1 of Mandrillus leucophaeus. Taxonomy (NCBI): domain Eukaryota; kingdom Metazoa; phylum Chordata; class Mammalia; order Primates; family Cercopithecidae; genus Mandrillus; species Mandrillus leucophaeus. The sequence goes on along the minus strand of NW_012108919.1, from coordinate 3,312,665 downwards.
AAACTTCAAAGTGAGCCGGCAGGGACTTGGGCAATGGATAGAAGATGAAAGAAGTCACAAAAGAAAGCAGTTGCACCCCAATACCCTAGTTCAGCAATCTACGTATGTATGTATGTATGTACGTACCAAGCACTATACAAGGCACCAGAGACTCAAACAGGGCAGATGTCTACGTTCAGCTCACACGTTCATGCATGTACAACATGTAAACACAAACTTCCCTAAAAGACTTCGGGACAAACGTAACATGTTCAGTGGCAATCTCTGCCTATTCCTGGTTTGACTTTACAACTTATTAGGGAAGAATTTCCCAACTGGCATTCATTTGCCTACCAGATACTCCATGTGCTCTTATTTTCTATAAGGTGACTTGCATTCATGTCTTAAATAATTTATCTCCATTGTATCAAGACAAAATTACTATCAATTGTCCTAAAGGAAAGGTAATGGTTAAAATTAAAATGAATGTAAAACGTTCACTTAATGTCCTTTCTGGCACGAAGCGGGGTTTGTATAGCAGAGACAGGGAAGCAGCCCTCAATACCATGAGCAAAACACAAAGGGAATCCCTATTCCTTCCTGAATAAGAAGGTGCCTATCCAATCATGCCCATCTTGGGAAGGTACTTCTTTTTAAATAGGTATGTCCAAAAAAAAAAGGATACCAACCACTGAAAGGACTCTACATGGGATCCATGACTCCAGGATGAGGCCAAGGCTCTGGAAATGGCTTACTTGCCGTGAGACTCGAGGTTACTCAACTGTACACAGAGCATAGTGTATTCAGTCGAAACATTTTTATGGCCTCAAACATAGGCAAAAGCAAGCTGAGCGACTCACAGTAAGGTGATATCGTTTTACTCATAGGTATAAAATCATACTGTCATTCTTTCCATAGGTGACAGCAAATCTTCTTTCCCAAATGGGAAAGTAAGTAGATTGGTTGGTGACCAGGATCTGGGAGATAGAGGGATGCAAAATGCAAAATGCAAAATGAACTCAATGGTTAGAATGCAAAATGGTTAGAAAAAAATGAACTCAATGGTTAGAAATGCAAAATGAACTCAATGGTTAGAATAAGCTGAACCTTCCGTCTTTGTTAAGGAACAAGGAGGGATGACGCAATGACCTCCTGGATGCATGGCCAATCTTTCCTTCAGCAACCCTCCCTCCTCCTCCTCCTCCTCTTCCTGGATTATGGCGCTCAAAAACTACCCCAATTAAGCACCCAGGTGTGCCTATCTAATCCCACATATAGGAAATTCCCGACATTTGGGTAGTATTCTATCTGCAAGAGCAATTAACATGTGGGACTTCACAAGGAGAATACAATGGGTATCATACCACCTTCCCTCCCAACCTCCTACTCCCACGCTGATCTAGCATCTATGCCCCTGAAAACTGTAACATTCCCTTACAACCTTTCCTATGTTGTGAGTCTGCACTGGCAATTCAAAACACATTCAAATACACATCCAGTCAAATGCCACAAGGTCTATCTACGGTTCTCTTCATCTCACTGAATATACAAATCATACCACACAGCAGCAGCCATGATGGTGGCTCAAGCCATCACAGTATTATCTCAAGTTCAGAAGAAGAAACCAGTAAGAAAGTGAACATTCTGGCCGGGTGCAGTGGGAGTGGCTCACGCCTGTAATCCTAGCACTTTGGGAGGCCAAGGTGGACGGATCCCCTGAGGTCAGGAGTTCAAGACCAGTCTGGTCAACATGGTGAACTACTAAAAATACAAAAATTAGCTGGCTGTGGTGGGGCACACCTGTAGTCCCAACTACTCAGGAGGCTGAGGCAGGAGAATAGCTTGAACGTGGGAGGTGGAGGTTGCAGTGAGCGGAGATCACGCCACTGCACTCCAGC
>NW_012108919.1:3301531-3310738 GCF_000951045.1 Mandrillus leucophaeus | reverse complement strand
AGCAGCAGCCATGATGGTGGCTCAAGCCATCACAGTATTATCTCAAGTTCAGAAGAAGAAACCAGTAAGAAAGTGAACATTCTGGCCGGGTGCAGTGGGAGTGGCTCACGCCTGTAATCCTAGCACTTTGGGAGGCCAAGGTGGGCGGATCCCCTGAGGTCAGGAGTTCAAGACCAGTCTGGTCAACATGGTGAACTACTAAAAATACAAAAATTAGCTGGCTGTGGTGGGGCACACCTGTAGTCCCAACTACTCAGGAGGCTGAGGCAGGAGAATAGCTTGAACGTGGGAGGTGGAGGTTGCAGTGAGCGGAGATCACGCCACTGCACTCCAGCCTGGGTGACAGAGCGAGACTCCATCTCAAAAAACAAAACAAAAACAACCACCACCACCAACAACAAAAATGAGCATTCTAACTTACAGCCACTATAGACAAAAGTCTGTGCGAATCATGTGAGACCCTCCTCAGTTCCCGATACAGAAGCCGAATACTAAACTTCCCTGTGGGACACAGATCCCAGGGACTTTAGTGCTATCAATGAAACCCCTGCAGTCAGCAAGGTGCTTGGCCAACAAAACAGCACTGCCATACTTAAAGTCTTACTTTCATGTTCTCTAAGTGGATTTCAGAAACTCAAGGACTCTCTAGAAAGTAAGGAGAAGGCTAGATATGACTCTGAGAAGTACTACTGAATCTGTGCCAGTACTCACTGGCAGGAAAAAGAGAGCCTGGTTTATCTTCAGGGAGGGCACAGCATGGCCAGAGGCCAGCTGGCCTGTAGCAGGGAGAATCCTCACAGCAAAATGACCCATGGTCCTATTAATAACATCTGATCAAGGTCACAGGGCCAATAAAAGGGACCCATCCTTCCCCTCCTCAGACCTCAAAAATTCCAAGGTTTCAGATTTCTTCATTATTAACTGAAAAACTATCCCAACAAATAAACAGGTAGCTCAGCAGAACTGAGCTAAGTAACTGACTCTAGGAGAAAACCAAGCATATGCAGAATGTAAGGCCACTGAAAGCCCCTAGGCAGTGATGACACCATTCTCAAACATACACTTTCACTATTGCTGTTCTCAAAAACTAAGATGCAACACCTCCCAGAGACCCTCAAAAAAAGTTGTGTACCACTGGAGACAGTGTGCTTTCCTCCCCAAAGAGTTTACATAATGTAAAGTATTCCCATTTTGCTCAAGGAAGCTCATTATTAGCACCATAGTGTTTCTTGCAATTGGGGGATTACTTAATTGCTTTCTGGCAGGTTAATCCCCTTTCATTCTGTGACCTCCAAATCACCCCAGGCTTTTGCGTTTGCCCTACTTAGAATTCCTAGTCCTCAATACTCAAAGCTAGGACTACATCAAAACATGCGTTCCTTGCCAACGAGGCCAGCAACGCTCTCTAGAAAAAACACCACAGGTGGACTGTCTCTTCTATTACCTATGGTCTACACTCAGCTGATCTTTTCGACAGTTACACCTGAATCCAAAATCTAACTCTCTTCCTCTCCACTACCTCTGCCTCAATTCACTGGAAAAGTGGAAAATAAATGTACAGTTTGACCTCTGTATCAGAGGCTTCTGCACCCGTGGAATCAACCCACTGTAGATCGAAAACATTCAGGTAAAAAAGGAGATGGTTGCATCTGTGCTGAACACATACAGACCCATTTTTTCCTTGTAATTATTCTCTAAACAATATTGTGAAACAAATTTATATAGCATTTACATTGTATTAGGTATTATAAGTAATCCAGAGATTATTTAAAGTATACAGGAGGAGGTGCATACATGCAAATACCATGTACCCTGTTACACAATGGACTTGAGTATCCATGAATTTTGGTATCAAAAGGAGGTCCATAAAGCAGTCCCCTGAGTTATCAAAGGATGACTATATGTGGATGACTGCCTGAAGTATTAATTCTGGGCTAGTTCATACCCATTAGCTTTAGTTCACCTCTGCAGCAACTGTGCGCTGTAGACTCTAGAATATCCATTTCGCAGATGAGGAAGCTCAGGCTGAGAAATATTTAAATCATCTGCCCCAAGACTTGACAGCCTTCGGCCAATGCTCCTAGGAAGACCTCCCTGCAGCCTCAATCGATTTTCTGCAGAGCTGCCAGTAACATCTTTCTAACCTTGTAGGTGTATAATGATGTCACCCCTGACTTGAAGAACCCAAGGGGCACTCCAGTAACTACTTCAGGGCATGCAGAATCTGAGGCTTATCCTAACTTTCTTGCTTTAACTCCAGCCCCTCCAACATCAATGCATGCCTTGGCAGGTGCTTCTACAGAACCCCTTCCCAGCACTATCCTCTTTCTGCAAGGGTTCCTAATGCACTGTAACTCAAGTCCTGCAGCAAATGTCACCATTCCTTTGCAGCCATCCCAGAGCCTCTCCCTTCCCACTTTTATTGGTACACACCTCTACCCCAGCATTTTCACACATTTATTGTTATATCCTCAATTTTACCCACCACCGATACTGCTTTCCTGGGCCTAATCTGTTTTCTAGGTGTCTAGCATACAAAAAGAGTTTAATAAAGGTTTGCTGAATTAATTAGCAATTGAATGACAGCTGATCACTAAAGATTCTGTAAGACAGAAGAAACAAAAGGCAGGCAGTTCCAAAACAAGACAGCATTGCTTCACAACGGCTGACAGTAAGGATATTTACGAGGAATTCCCCATAATAACGCTCTCTTCAATGTGCCGAGCTGTGACGCTCAACTGTGAAGCCCACGGTCATAGGAATGAACTGTGTATGTAGGTTTGCATGCTTCAGGAGTCCCCTTTGGGAATCCCCTTGTTTGCAGTGCCCCGTAAAGAGGAAAATGTAAATAAGAGAATCATTTAACCTGCCAGTGCTCTGCTACATTAAGCTCTTTTTAATCTGTTAATAATCATAGTCAGAACAAAGAGGAGACGACAGAACTCATTAAGAATAACGAGAGTGGTGACAGGGAATACGGCGATGGTACGAATCACTGCATGCAGCAAGTGCAAAACCCTCTTCCCCGCGTGTGCCAGTGAAAGATACTAATTATGCCTCTGGCAAAAGACATGTGGACCCCTTCAAAGCAGCTATTTAAAGATAAATACACTGCGGGCAAATACTTCGGGCCGGCTGCACTATTCATCCCACCCTCCTTTCCTTTAGAAATGTTAGGTCACAATATTAAATAGGAAATGAAAGAGCCTTGCAGACTTAGCTGGTAGTGTCTTAAAACAAATTTGTTTTAGATTTCTAAAGCTTTTAACCTCAGAATGACTAGCTGAGTGTTTACATATCTATACTAATCCCAGTATTAATGGCATAGGGTTTTTTCTCCCCATCTCAAAGATTTCTCACTGTCATTAACAGATTACAAACAAGGTTTAAAGAACTCCATTCGCTGTCTTTCCCTTGGCCTCACAATTTATTCTCTTCCAAATTCCAAAGAATTGTCAAGAATATTAAAGGTAATAATTGAGGACTGGAGACAAAAAAAAAAAAAAGACCTGGATCCTTAGCAACAAACATCACTTTCAGGTGTTTGATTTGGCTCCTTCATTATTTCTGCAGCCAGATTTTCTTCCCTATACATAATGAGCATATTAAAGACTGCCTTCTTTACCCCTCACAGTGCCCGCTTGTCACCCAAGGGTGATGGGCTGACTGAGCTCTTTATGGTGAACACTAGAGGCTTGGGGATGTGACAAGTTATGTTTGCTTTGGAATCAGCACCAAAAAAGAACAGAATTAGAATGCAGGTGTAAGAAGGTTAATCGCATTCCCAACTGTCAACTTTGCCTGAAAGGGCTTCAACAAGGTGAAGATTTAACTAAGGATATGCGTCATCAGCACTGGATATCAAAAAGGCGAAATATCTCTAAGTGTGCATCAGGAATTAGATAGATTATGAGACATTCGCCAAATGGAACATAAGCTATTAAAATGAAATGACAGGCATTTTTGTGACAGTGTTAAGTAGGAAATCCAGACTGCAAAAAACGAAAGTATATTGCAGTATCATTTCAGGAAAAATATGTATTATATACGCACACCGAATGCTCAGTAAGATACTCACAAACAAGGTAATTAACAGCAGTCATCTCTGGGAGATGGTGGAGATGCTGTTTTGAATGTATTCTTTTGCCTACTTCTTTACCTTTCTTCTGCCAACATTCCCAAGATGAACAGGAACTACTTTTATGATTGTAAAAAAAAAAAAAAAAAAAAAAACTTATCCTGTTTTTCTTAAATTAAAATGGAAATAGAAGTATTAAAGTACCACAACAACAGGGATCACTATGTAACCTTTGTACACACTGAAATACAGGTTTTAATTAGCTCAAGAAACTACCTATTAAAAGATGCTATCTAAGGCCACCAAATCCATCAGATTTTCAGGGTCATGAAGCTATAATAAGCATCATCTGTCATTTGGAGCTTGTAGAGTCAGATCAGGTAAACACACTTATCCTCTTGGGGGAAAAAAAGGCATTTTAAAGCTAAGATGACTCATTTTTAATACCTCAGATCTAAAAAAAAGTATGAGAAATAGCAAAACAGTACAATATTGTATGTATACCAACAGAAAAACAAACAACAAAGCCTATTTTGATTGCTTAGCTCATACATGAATTTCATTTCCAAGGTTCAGAGCACTTTTTAAAATTGGTTTTAAACATCTCCTAGGCTTTATTTAAACCTTTTTTGTATTTGACATCTAAAATAAGTAAATTTTATCTATGAAAATATGATTCTCTTCTATCTGGAATCCTGAAACTTCAAAGCCAGGTACTTACTTGGTGACGTTTTCTCTAGATGGCATTTATGTGAACAATAAATAAGCATGCCTCTGCAACTAAGAGACTGAGTTTCCCAGAACCTCAGAAAACATGTTATAAGATAGTGCACACACAAGTACACGTAGCACAAATACACATACTCTTCTCTATACAGAATCACTGAGACATTCCCTGAGGGGTTTCTCTCCTTCTCTACCTTTGGGAACTAAATACAACAGTCACAATTGTTCCATAGTAAAGACTTGCATAACTAAATTCCATAATCAACAGAGCAATCTTTAGACATCCTAATGAAACGGGATTGGTGGATTGGTGGAGGCAGAAACTATTAATTCACGATTTACTAAGCAAAATGCCGAGAGCAATTCTAGACATCAAAATTCCTTTCTCAAAAGTAGCCAAACTAGTTAAGTCATAGTTACTCTTTAAAAAACCTGGCTTTGGCCAGGCGCGGTGGCTCACGCCTGTAATCCCAGCACTTTGGAAGGCCAAGGCGGTCGGATCGCCTGAGGTCTGGAGTTCGGGACCAGCCTGACTAACACAGTGAAATCCCGTCTCTACTAAAAATACAAAAATTAGCCGGGCATAGTGGCGGGCACCTGTAATCCCAGCTACTTGGGAGGCTGAGGCAGGAGAATCACTTGAACTTAGGAGGCGGAGGTTGCTGTGAGCCAAGATCGCGCTACTGCACTCCAGCCTGGGCGACAGAGTAAGACTGTCTCAAAAAACACACCTGGCAACTGTGTTTAAAAGCCAATTATGTTTAAAAGCCATGCATATTTAGTAAAGGATACCAAATTATGGTTAGATAGAAGGAGTAAGTTCTAGTGTTCTATACCACTGTAGGATGTCTACAGTTAGCAATATCTAGAAGGAGGATGTGGAATGTTCCCAACACCAACAAATTATGAATGTTTGAGATGAGGGATACGCTGATTACCCTGATCTGATCACTTATATGTATCACAAAATCATGTGACCCATAAATATGTACAATTATGTCATTTAAAAAAAAATTTTTGAAGCCATGCAAGACCAAAGTCACAAAGAGTCCCATATCACCTTTTTTTTTTTTTTTTGGAGACAGAGTGCCGCTTTATTGCTGAGGCACAGTCATGTCTCACGGCAGCCTCAAACTCCAGGTGTCAAGGATTCTCCCGTGTCAGCCTCCACGTAGATGGGCTACAGGTGGCACAACCAAGCCCGGCTAGATCCACCTGAATCACCTTGCTGCTGATGGCGCTGTGGAGCCTTCAAAGACTCCTTTAGGGCAAATACATCCTTCTGAGTACACAGCCCACTCATTCTCCACTCCTGATCGTCACACCACACTCTACTAGTCTCACAGCCTAGTGGCCAGTCCAGCACAAGAGTCTGTCATATGTAGTCCTCACAGCTTCCCTTCCATCTTCATACTCAACATCCAGGATCAGGAGAATCTTTCAGCCAAAATCTATGTAAAAAGTAACAGAGATGTCTGGGCATGGTGGCTCATGCCTGTCATCCCAGCACTTTGGGAGGCTGAGATGGCAGGAGAATTGCATGAGCCCAGGACTTCAAGACCAGCCTGGGAAACACAGCAAGACCCCTTCTCTACCAAAAAAAAAAAAAAAAAAAAAAAACAACTAAAAGTAAAAATAAAAAAATTGCTCAGTGTGGTTGCATGTGCCTGTAGGTCTAGCTATTAGAGAGGTTGAGGCAGAAGGATGGCTTGAGCCCAGAAGGTTGAGGCTGCTTAGAGCCATGACTGTGCCACTGAACTCCAGAATTGAACAACCTCTCATCATCTTATTTTGATATGAGACAAGAGCCTGTGTCTCCAAAAACAAACCAAAAAGTTAACAGAGATCAACTGGTGGGAATCCCACCTACTTCATCTCCCTGTTTTCAAGGCTCAATGACCGACAAGGGCTACAAAATTTCTAACAAGTACGTAATAACTCTCCTTTCTTATGTATTAAGAATCACCAGCAACTATCATCATATCCTACGTCAAAAATTCCCCCAAACAATTCAGTCCCAAAGCCAATTGGTAAGGCAGGGCAACTGGGCAGAGGGAGGGAGTGAGGAGCAACCACATGGGGTGTCAGGGCTGAGTTTCCCATCGTGGGGGCAGCAGAGATGGGAGGTGGGTTACACTGAAAAGACACGGCAAATAAGTATATTAAGGATTACAGGAGCCAAGGTCCTCGGGGATGAATGCACATGAACCCCTTGGTGTTAAACTGAAACTGGAAGTATGGCTGCTAACTCACAGATTTTAATAAACACAGAACTCCGGATAGACCCCTGTAAACACACAACCTCAGTCTACTAAGAGCACCTGGGAGAAATGACATTCCCACAGTTCCCAGCATCCCTTGTGCCCAGATCTTGGCTCCTGAACAGTACTTGTCCCTACAAGAAAGCAGGGCTCCTTGGAGACATGTCCATTTCCAGGGCTGAGGGCGGGAAAGTACATCATGAGCCTGGAACATTTTGTTGTGCCAGGAGCAAGGCTGGAAGGATGACAGGGACACGTCAAAAGGAATAAAAAGCCAGCCTGACGAGGGTCCACGGATGAGACGGTGATCTGGGACAACCTGAACATCAGAATACACAATAGGAGTAACAGATCATAACCCTTTGCATAAAACAGGAAGCCCATACATATACAATTATGATAAAGATGATGAGAAGTATGTACTAGTTTCAAAGAACATCCTCTCTTAACACTTATACATTGCAAAGGCTGAGATGGGTGGGTAACTTTGCTCCTGACAGGCCCACCACAGTCAAATGATCAGCATGAACACAGTGTGGAAAGGGAAGGACTGAACTGTGTATCCCTACAGAGGACCCAACAACGAGGAGGAGGAATCACTTCCCTTGTGGCATTCCTGCCAAAAACACAAACCAGAATGTCATCATGAGGAAACACCAGGCAACCAAATCAAGGGACACTCTAAAAAATAATTGACCTGTAATTTTCAAGTGTTGAGGTCAAAGACAAAACAATGACGAACTCTTCCAGATTAAGCAGACTACACACAATTAATGGCATCGCCTAATTCTGAACTAGGTCGTTTTGCTCTAAACTCAGACATTACAAAGCACCTTCAGAACAAATGTGAAACAGAGGTTTGAGGAACTCATGGGGGCCATGTATCACTGTGAACTTTCTAACTTTGACAGTTATAGGAAAATGTACTTACCTGAAGGAAAGACACACTAATGTATTGAGTGAGGGATGATGGGTGGCAACTTTTTAAGGTACTTAAAATCTGTCTGTAATAATAAATTATCAAAATATTAATCAAATAAAAGTGACCCTGAACCTTGAGGCCTTCCCACAGATGTCCAATAGCAAAGGCCCTCTCCTTCTGTTCATTTTCTCTCAAATAACCACACCCAAGGAACTCTCTGCATTCAGGACTTCCTATATTTTCTATCATTCCTCCAGAAAAGGCTCCTTATTCTCTCAGACAATCTTCTGTGTTCTTTCGTCACAGCTATTAGAAAACTAAGTAACAAGGAAACTGCAACAAACGCTTTCACAAATAACTCCATTCAGATCCCAAATCCACCTGGACTCTGTTAACTGGTTCAAGTTGAAACGTGGACCAGTATTTGCACAGTCAATTAGACTCTGAAAGTACTAGTATTGTTTTCCTTAACATAATACAGGGCTGAGAGAACCATAAGCCCCTCATCACCACGGCTTACTGACAGGCCTTCGGAAGCACATAGAAAGGGGCCTTCATATCCCCAAAGTACTCCATCAAAAAAAAATTGCCTTACAAAACAATGTGTGCAAGGCGGTGGTGTGGTGGAGAGAAATCAAATTAGAAGTCAAAGTTAGAAACTGCATAATTGCGTATCGAGAAGCCAGGAAGTGGGGTGTAAGAGTCATACTAAAAAGGAAATAAAACTTAACAGATGGTTAAAAGGCCACACCCAGCACTCTCAAAGGGATTTCTCACTTTCAATTCCCCCTCAACCCAGGTTGGGGGACAGAAAAATGAACATGGCAGAGAGTAGAGCTCAAGTCTATTCCACGTAGACCTCAGGCTTACATGTAGATTCCATGTAGACCTCGTCTGATCATTGCAAAGTCTTACCTCGAAGGCAGAGAAAGGTAAGAAAATCTTCTGTCTTAGGCTTCCTTTTAGAGAGGTCTGATATCTGAGTAGCTGGAGGGGGTAGCAATGGCTCCACTATCTTTACTGGAGTTGTGCTGGGACTATTCGGCTGAGATTGAGCAAACTTCCTTTGTGCTTGCAGCCTGGGCCTGTAAAAGCAAAAGAAAATTAAAAATAAATTAAGCAGAGACTGGAGGATATAGGCCTACGTGCAGCAATAAAATCATGATACATAAGGAGAAAAAAGATCCTATTTCAAGCAAACTCTTTCTAATTAAGGTTCT
>NW_012108919.1:3280418-3300596 GCF_000951045.1 Mandrillus leucophaeus | reverse complement strand
AATTCCTTTCTATCAAAATGAATCCTAATGGATCCTGGAACTGAATTTTGTTTGTTTGTGATGGAGTCTTTCTCTGTTGCCACCTTAGCTCACTGCAACCTCCACCTCCCAGGTTCAAGTGGTTCTCCTTCCTCAGCCTCCTGAGTAGCTGGGATTACAGGCATGCGCCACTACGCCCAGCTAATTTTGGTATTTTTTTGTGGAGGTGGGGTTTCACCATGTTGGCCAGGCTGCTCTTGAACTCCTGACCTCAGGTGATCCACCCATCTTGACCTTCCAAAGCGCTGGGATTACACACGTGAGGCACCACACCCAGCCCGCCCGGTTTGTTCTTTTGTAACACAATAGCCAATAAGAAATTTCCTTGTCTCTCCATCAATAAATACAATAACGCATTTTTGCTTTATGATCAACTTAATATTTATCATCGATTGCCTAACAGTCACTCTTCCTCTAATTGTAAAGGTCTCCACTCATAGAATAGTAAGCACTCGCAAGGATGAGAACTTGGTTCCTACTTTAAACTGTTCAACTAGACCTGCTCATAGAGATACTTGAAAAACATTATTTGAGGGCAAGGAAAAAAAACAAAAGAATGAAGAAACACAGTACAGGGATCAAAACAGACCCGATCAGAAGCCCAAACACTACGTAGGATGGATAATGCAACTCCACTCAAAACAATTAACTAATAAAACTAAAGTGCCGGGGGCAGGGGGTCACCCCTGTAATCCCAGCACTTTGGGAGGCCGACGTGGGTGGATCATCTGAGGTCAGGAGTTCGAGACCAGCGTGGCCAACATGGTGAAACCCCGTCTCTACTAAAAATACAAAAATTAGCCTGGTGTGGTGACATGCTCCTGCAAGCCCAGCTACTTGGGAGGCTGAGGCAGGAGAATCACTGGAACTCGGGAGGCGAAGATTCCAATGAGTCGAGATCGAGTCACTGCACTCCAGCCTGGGCGACAAGAGCGAAACTCTGTCTCAAAAATAATAACGAATAAAAAAACTAAATAAGTAAAAGAGGGCAGATGTATTCCCTTGAAGACATTGTTGGGAGTGGGTTATATAGAATAGTAAGCATGCATCCTAAACTGTTGATGCTCAAAATGCCGTAACATTAAAAAAAAGAAAATTACAATATTTAACAAATTCCTACAGCAAAATACACACACACACACACACACACACACACACCTGTCTCTTATACACATCTAGATGTGTATAAGAGACATACAGAGTACATTTCAATATCTTTCACCTGAAAATCTTAGGTAGAAATTCCTTTCTATCAAAATGAATCCTAATGGATCCTGGAACTGAATTTTGTTTGTTTGTGATGGAGTCTTTCTCTGTTGCCACCTTAGCTCACTGCAACCTCCACCTCACAGGTTCAAGTGGTTCTCCTCCCTCAGCCTCCTGAGTAGCTGGGATTACAGGCATGCGCCACTACGCCCAGCTAATTTTGGTATTTTTTTGTAGAGGTGGGGTTTCACCATGTTGGCCAGACTGCTCTTGAACTCCTGACCTCAGGTGATCCACCCATCTTGACCTTCCAAAGTGCTGGGATTACACACATGAGCCACCACACCCAGCCCGGTTTGTTCTTTTTTAACACAATAGCCAATAAGAAATTTCCTTGTCTCTCCATCAATAAATACAATAACGTATTTTTGCTTTATGATCAACTTAATATTTATCATCAATTGCCTAATAGTCACTCTTCCTCTAATTGTAAAGGTCTCCACTCATGGAATAGTAAGCACTCGCAAGGATGAGAACTTGGGTCCTACTTTAAACTGTTCATCTAGACCTGCTCATAGAGATACTTGAAAAACATTATTTGAGGGCAGGGAAAAAAACAAAAGAATGAAGAAATACAGTACAGGGATCAAAACAGACCCGATCACAAGCCCAAACACTACGTAGGATGGATAATGCAACCCCACTCAAAACAATTAACTAATAAAACTAAAGTGCCGGGGGCAGGGGTTCACCCCTGTAATCCCAGCACTTTGGGAGGCCGACGTGGGTGGATCATCTGAGGTCAGGAGTTCAAGACCAGCGTGGCCAACATGGTGAAACCCCGTCTCTACTAAAAATACAAAAATTAGCCTGGTGTGGTGACATGCTCCTGCAATCCCAGCTACTTGGGAGGCTGAGGCAGGAGAATCACTGGAACTCGGGAGGCGAAGATTGCAATGAGTCGAGATCAAGTCACTGCACTCCAGCCTGGGCAACAAGAGCGAAACTGTGTCTCAAAAATAATAACGAATAAAAAAACTAAATAAGTAAAAGAGGGCAGATGTATTCCCTTGAAGACATTGTTGGGAGTGGGTTATACAGAATAGTAAGCATTCATCCTAAACTGTTGATGCTCAAAGTGCCGTAACATTTAAAAAAAAAAAAAATTACAATATTTAACAAATTCCTACAGCAAAATACACACACACACACACACACACACACACACGACTGCCTACTTCGTCAAAACTAATACCTTTAAATTTAACTTCATAAATCCTCCACACTCCCCAAATATAAAGTACCACAATATTATGAAGAATTTCTAATCTCATTTTAACCTTAAATTCCCTTGTATGTCCTAAGCAGTGTTTACTCTTGCCTCCCCATGACCATCAAAAACACTACTGTCTAATAATATTCCTAATACAAACTGACAATCCATCAAAAAGGACAAAGTGTGACTCCCAACTACTTACTGGGTAATCTAGAGTCCTTAAAAAAAAAAATCTACAAAAAAAGTCATTACAGAGCACTTTTTTTTTTTGTTTTTTAAACCTTTTTATTGAAACAGGGTCTCACTCTGTCACCCAGGCTGGAGTGCAGTGACGCTATCATAGCTTACTACAGCCTTAAACTCCTGGGCTCAAGAGATCTTCCCACCTCAGCCTTGCAAAATGCTGGGCCTACAGGTACGTGCCACTGCACTCAGCTGTTTTTGGCTTGTTGTTGTTGCTCGGTTTTTTTTTTATAGAGACAGGGTCTCCCCACATGGTGCCCGGGCTGGTTTTGAACTCCCGGCCTCAAGCCTATCTCCTGCCTTGGCCTCCCGAAGTGTTGGGATTACATGCATGAGCCATGACGCCTGGCCCAAAAAGCACTTTAGAACCCAGGAATAACTGATATGAAATAGTCATATTAACAAGGTAACAGGAGGAAGTGAATCAAGTTTAACAAAAATGCCCTAGTGTTGTTTTAAAAAAAATAAGGGGGAGGGTGGGATCAGGCAATGCCACTATCTCTATGTGATGGGGAACAAAGAGCTTTTTTGCAACCAACTGCCTACCTGTATAGAAGACATGACAGACCAGAAGCCCAGAGGTAGGACCTTCACATGGGACAATGAAGTGGGGGGCGGTTAGGGTGAGGGGGATTTTCAGACAATCAGAGAGCCTCATCTGTCACAGATGAGGAGCAGTTTCTGCTTGGTTGTTTTTCCCCCTTTAAATTTTCCATCTGTTACAAATGACTTTTTTTTTTTTTTAATTACATAAGAAAATAGAACAAAGGGACAAAAGGCAATTTAAAAAGACAAAATACAAGCAAATTTATTGGGACACAACAGACACAAAATCACTCCATCAAACTTTCTCAAGGCTGGCTCTCAATTTCCGCATCAATTCCCAGGCAGCTGGTGATGGCCAGGTCTCGAGGAGGGAAGGCTACTGAGCCCTTGGTCCACACTCCAACCAGCTGCCAGGTGAACTGACACAACACAACCGCCTCCTTTTCCAGTGAGGCTTTCGTTCCCACCAACCTCCCAGACTGTTTTAAAACAAAGGAAACGTTGTGCCGTATTTAGAAAAATTGCTGGTTTTTTTTCATTCTACTGAAAAGTGTTTTTAATTGGCAATTACAAATATATACATCTTCATTTGAATGGACGCAATTCGCACTCTGAGTATTGCAGGAATTTTATAGAAATATTGCCTGCATGTGAACAGGATGTTAAGTGTTTACAGCTTTTTGAGAAGTCAGGGAAAACAAACGCTACACACGATGAGAAGATTGTGCAGCGACAATGAGAAACAAACAAGTAAACACAGACTAAGCACAGACAACGGAGTGAGACACTGTGAGATATTTTACAATTTCAGGACCTCAAAGATAAACTGCTGCCCACCAATGCTGAAATAAAAGGTGCTTGGTGCCTGGTGACTTTCCCAGGGAAGCTATGAAAAATAAGGCAATAAGAGATTAAAAAGTGGCAGTAAAATAAATTACCCCTTAGAGGAAGAAGCCAAGTTCCCAAGTGATTAAACAGTTGTGAGACCCAGATGAAGCCAGAAACTAAAGAACAAGACAAACCAATATCTTTTATAAAGAGGCTAGAAGAACCTGTATTGTCTACAAAGGGCAGGTCTGCGGTGTGGCTTTTCAACCTGCAGAGTCCCGCAGGGATTACGAAAGTGTTGACCCTGCTTTTCCTGGCCCCACACAACCAAAGGAATGGCACAGCCAAATCCTGAGTAAGCACTCCAAACAGTACAGACAGGCTTCAGGGACAGGGGTTTCCTTCTAGAATGCTGGATATAGGAAAATGGAAGAAAGTGATTCGGACGTGCTGAAAACCTACAATATTTGCACCTAGAGATGCTGATGGAAGCAGCAGCAGAACCCTGGGGTAAAGGAGGAAGTCACCTGGCAAGCATGAGGAGCAAGGTGGTGCAGCTTCTGGGGCCTCACCCTCCAGGGGAGGCAACATACCCGCCCACCACACCATTTACTTCCTCACTCCCTGCCATCAGCTGACTGGCATTTTCAACAGAACACCACCTGCCATTCCATTATTACAGCAAAAATGAAAAGAACTGGGATAAAAGAGGTTCAGAATCATTGTGGGGTTGGGGTGAAGAGAGCACGGGGTTCCTGGGGTTGAAGAAGTAAAAACACAAATGTTTGAGAGAAAAATAAAATGTGTGCCCTCCCAAGCCTTGGGCCTTGCACGTAGTCAGGATGGGCCTTCCTGCCCTGGGTAACACACAGCCCCAGAGAAGGTGTGTGTCCCTCACACACACCACGGAAGTCGCAATCACAGTGTAATTTCCTTCCATGTTTACTTTTTATTAATTCTTCAAGGAGATCCCTTACAGAAGACGCCTTAATTCTAGGAACTCCACACGTATCCTTTATGTCAATGAAACCAATTAAATCAAGCCCTCCAGCAAGCCAAGGTGAAAAGATCAAATCAAGTAAATGTAAACCAGCAGAGGAAGAAGTATGTTGATATATTCAAAGGATAACATTTTATTTACAATATTGTAAAACACAGGGATGGTGCAGTGGGGGTGAGGGAATAGACGTTTCAGATCAGATCATCACTGGGAGCGTGTATCTGAATTAAAGGACAACAAAGTTCAAATAAGTTCAGGAGAAGACGGATATGAGCCGCTGTTTGTTTGGTGTTTGGGGAAATGGGAAAGGCTGGTCACTTTGTTATGTTCAAGGATCTTAATAAGATCCCCTTCACTGTACACACAAGTAACTAGGAGAAGGGTGAGAACCACCCCTGGTCACCTAACTTGGATGGCAGAACAAACAGGACCAGCAAACAAACCTATGGGTCCCCACGTGACTGCTTTCTCTGCCATGCCATGTCATGCCACGCGACCTCCACGTGGCAGGTGAAGCAAAGCCTTGTGAGCACAGCCATCCGGCGTGCACCCCCTCACTAAAAGCTGCCAGGCCAAGGAGCTCCATGGCCCCTCATTCATGACCAAAATCAGCCCTGCTGAGTGAACGCCACTGAAGCTGTCTCAAAGTAAGAGAAAGGGTGTTAAAATGAATGACCATTCACGAATTTGATCCCATAGAGTATATGGGAGTGTATGGGAGTATGGGAGTGTATGGGATCCCATAGAGTATATTCTATGTGGCAATAAATGGCCTAAGATAGAGATTGCAGGAATGGTCCAAGGGGATCTTGCTTACTCCAAACAGCTCCTTCCATCTGGAATGCTCTCTCCCTTTATCTTGCCATGGCTGGTGGCTTCTCATCCTCTAGGCCAGACAAGGGAAGAAAACAATCCAGGCCTGTTACTCTGTAATGGAGGTCACTCCCTTCATGTCTCTGGGCAGAAGCCTCCTCCTCAGAGAGAGTGACCACCCTAAAGCAGTACCTCTTGCATAACCAGCCACCTAACCCCAAACCCACTGCTCTGCCCTTCTGGTGGTATACACAGGACTCTCTACTTGCAGTCTCCTCTTTCGGATCCACTTCTATATACAGGCCTTACCAAGTATGGAGGAGAAGCCCTCCGTAGATGCGAGAAAGGAGAAGGGGAGGAAACCTACTCTGTTACAGGAGCTGTGAATTATACAACCCACAACTCATGATTCAGGAATCGCAGAATCCAATACAGTCATGGTATCTGAGCAGAGGGGCAGACTGAATGGCAACTCAGAGGAAAAGGGAGATTGGTGGATGTTTGTGAGACAGATCCAATAGCAACAGGAGAGGAGGAGCCTTGGTATTGTTCTGCTCCAGGTCAAGTTAGTAGCCATCCCAGCAGAAGCCTACCTGAAGGTAGACAGGAATTCAGTTTCATTAAGAATAAAACTGTGTCTTCAATATAGAGGCTGATATTTGAAAAGGAAAACAAAAAAATACCAACCAGGCACCTGCCCACATGGCCCTCCCTTAAGAATTTACCATGCCACTTGCCCATCCTCGCCATCATCTCACAGAAGCCAAATCAGGTCTGGCTCTGGCCTGTGACACAAGGTGCTTTTCTACACCTTGGCATTCCTATAACAACTGTTCCCAAGTCACAGTTGCTGGGCCCAAGAGGCGGCTCCCGCCACACCTCATGCAACAAGACCACCACATACACCAGAGAGTACTTGTACTTCTTGATCAAGCTGCACGAGCTCCAAGGGGGAAAGATCCCTATTTCCCTTTCCCCATCCGTCCCCTCTCTAAGTTACATAGAAGGCGACTTTCTTTTTCTGCTAAGCCTCCCACAGCCACCTCTCACTTGCTGTTAGGAATCATCACTTAAAAATTTACCAAAATCAATCTTCACTTTTTGTTGTTAAAATAAAATTTATACAGCATCTTTATGAGAACGAAGGAGCATGGTAATATACACACTAACAATATATGGAAAGTTAACCAATAAATCACGAGACCATGCTTGTAAAAAAAAAAAAAAACCCAGGGATGAACTAACAGTACTATGCCAAATATTTCTTTTTCTTTTGTAATACCCTCCCTGTGCCCCTTCCTCCCCAAATGATTGATTTAGAAGCTTCCTGGGCATCCTGCCATTAGAAGCTTCACACAAGGGTGGCACTGTTTCTCCAGGTTTCCTCTGGGGTCAACAGTGTAGAGTTAACCAGCTTATTGCTATCTGTGCACTCAATCTCTAGGCTAGCCCTAACTTCGGCACAACAGCAATTTCCAGGTTAATTAAATCCTATTTCTGTCCAGGATTTCTGATAGTCTGCAAACCCAAGAAGGGCATGGCGTGACACACAAATCAGCTGGAGCAAGCAGGAGCAAGGGGGACCAGGCGGCTTAAAGTGAATGCACAGCTGTTCCCTAGATGAGGGAAGTACATGCCAAAACATCATTTTATTAACTCAATTTTCCAATATTCAAAACGTAAGCTGGTAAATCCAATTATTTAGATTACATCCCAATTTTAAACAAAGGGCAAGGAAAGGGTGGGAGGGAGGGTCTGTTCATTTAAAAAAACAAAAAACAAAAAAAATCAGACAGTCCGTGTCTGGCAAATGCAAAATGACCGGCATGGCTGCGCTCTTTGTGCCGGTGTGGGAGCTAGTCCTGAAGCTTTGCCAACTTGCTGAAAGGCCTATTCAAAAAAAAAAAAAAAAAAAATTCCCGTGTTTCCATCCCCAAAATAATTACCCACTCCATTCGACCCCCAGACACACACACTACAAACCTGGCAGCCACTCAAAGAAACAAGAGTGTGCCCGTGTGTGTGCGCACTGGAGGTTGTGGGGGGTCGGGCAAGGGATACCCTCTACCCAGGGCAAGCTGCCCACCAAATTCAAATGCAAGTGCAGTTGCGGGTAAACCACACAGAATGGTTGTAAACATCCTGAATAGTAAAGAGAAAATAAACACATCCTCAAGTGAACCCAGAGGCTAGCAGAGACCAACTCATACCAAACTCTGTAATGAGAGGCACTAGCATAGACCATATTCTCCTGAACACATGGTCCACCCAGTTCTCACAGTTTTAAACTGTCAAGGTTTGATTTACCAGAAGGGGAGGGCATCACACAATGACAAAACGGGAGGTCAGCTGGCTCTGTAAGAAGAGTTATCCTACGCAGAATGCCTGCTTTATGGTACTTCTGGAGGCAGAGCCCTAGTGGTCCACAGGCCTCATTTCTTGCTTTACATATAAACTGA
This sequence comes from Mandrillus leucophaeus, assembly GCF_000951045.1. Lineage (NCBI taxonomy): Eukaryota > Metazoa > Chordata > Mammalia > Primates > Cercopithecidae > Mandrillus > Mandrillus leucophaeus. The sequence goes on along the minus strand of NW_012108919.1, from coordinate 3,292,186 downwards.
TGAAATTGTTTGTGCAAAAAACCTCAGGATATTAAATATTTGCAGCACTTGTCTTAATTAAGTTACATAGGAAGCTATTTAGAGTAAACATCTGCCATAGCCGGAATTTGCGTAAAGGAACCTTTTGTTAGTTGAATTCCCCTCAAGATGAAACACTATGTTTTGCTTTGTCAGAGTGGTACAAGCAAAAGAGTAGTTGCGTCACAAAACCTGAGTTTAGTTCACCTCACCTGTCACCTAGGGCAAGCTGGGTCTTTTTTTCTGATGTGATTTTTTAAGGACCATTAACAAAGGGAAGCTAAGGCTGTTTAGCTCCAAGCTTCTGTGATCTTTGACCTCCTCTTAAAAACACAAGTGGTACCTGAATGTAGTGATTTCTGTAATAAATCCTTTGGATCTATCATTTCCTAAGAGTAGATGAAAAGTCCTGATTATTTTGGAGAAGTAAAATCTAAATCTCCAAACTGACAGTATATTGCTGAAGATTTCTAGTGCCAACTTTCTACCTACCAGTAAAACAGCAAACTATACTGACTTTTAAAGACTACCACCTAGCACTTCAGCAGGTGGAGGGGGAGGTGAAAAATGCATTCATACGTATTTTAGAAAGATATCACAGTTCCAAAAATCTACTCCCCTACTCCCTTAAAGATTAGTAGCAATACAACCTGTAATGTGCACTTCCTTCCACTCAGCCCTTCCAATGAGGAGTAACTCGTTTAGGCAACACATGAACTTACTTCAGAACTGTGAGTCACCCTTAGGAACGCTAATGTAACTGCCTACAAATATATTCATCAGCTCTATCCATTAAGAAGCCAGCCCAAAGACAAGGCAAGCCTTGCAAATCCAAACATCACCACCACGTCAGGAAGACACCATTCTCGCTCGCAGACACCTCACTCCCTTGGAATACTAAAGTGGAAAATAGGCATCAGAGAGAAAGGTGAACCTTTTTTTTTTTTTTTTTTTAAATTCCAGGGAAGGATTAGTGGGGGAGGAAAGAGAGAAAAAAAAATTTTTTTAATCAAAGATAATAGCACTAAATATCTACAAGCTATGAACAACTTTTTCCCAAATAAAACATGACTTGGTGCACATAAATCTCAGGCAGCTGGTGACATCCTGCACAAACAGTATGAAAAGTAATATGCAGTACAGTTTTTTATTCGATTAATAAAATTATTCAATTATGTTTCTTGAAATCTTCTATGGCATCCTGAAATGTCAGAGAACCAAGACTGCCTGAAAATCATGACTGTCATGATCAAGGAAACATGTGACATTGAGTTCTTTTGTGTTCTAGAAAGCAACCACGTCAAATTTGAGAGGGATCATCATTAATCAACAATTAAAGTGGCAACAAAGCCCTTTTGTTCTGTCAGTCACAAATGACACAGTTATAGTTTACCACCTATGGAAGGCTGTCTGTGCTGCCATCCCCATGCAGCATAACCCTGTTGTTATGAGGGCTACATCTCCAAGCCCAGGAAGGAAGAGGCACAAATACTCTTCTCGACAAAGACTGCTGGTCTCAGGACAGTCTCAAGCAAAAAGCAGATCTACAGCAGGGACTACATAAAGATAGTAAGAGTCAGAGTAACACATGCAAGTACCTACAGAATCCAGTCAGGATCTGGCCAAAGTAATTTCTAATAGGCTGTTGTAGTTACAAGGTGTGAACAAATTATCTAAAGTACATTCAGTTTTAAAAGCCTAGAAGAGCCAGTTAAAATGTTAATTTGCCTCTCTACTATCTCTCGATGGGATTCCCTATTTAGTTTTTAAAATATCATTTCAACAAAAACCCTAGCAGTCTCCCAATTTTAGATTACTCAACACCCAACTGCAAATTGCCAAAACTCTCCTGGCAGTGGGCATGTTTGGAAAGGCAAACGGAATGACCCTGTGAGGCGAGAATCTTGTTTTACTTCCTTTTGTCCAAAAAGAAAGAGAAATATAAAAAGAAATTGTATTCTACAATGCTATACAGCATATTAAAAAATAAAAATCCAGGCCAGGCATGGTGGATCACCTGAGGTCAAGAGTTCGAGACCATTCTGACTAATACGGTGACACCCCGTCTCTACTAAAAATACAAAAATTAGCTGGGCGTGGTGGCAGGCATCTGTAATCCCAGATACTAAGGAGGCTGAGGCAGGACAATAACTTGAACCTGGGAGGTGGAGGTTGCGGTGAGCCGAGACCGTGCCATTGCACTCCAGGCTGGGCAACAAGAGCGAAACTCCATCTCAAAAAATAAATAAAATAAAATAATAAAATAAAATAAAATAAAATCCAGGGGAATGCTTCTAAGATAGCTGCAGAAACTTCCCACCAGAAATATCACACCAGACGGAGCTGCGCGGTAGGTCGGGTCCTAACCGTCCATTAGGCATGACAGACCACTAAGTGACCACTAAGTCCCAGAAGGACCGGAGTGGGCTCTGGCATCTTATATGCCCTCACTCTCACGCAGTAAGTTCGCTAACAGAGAGTTTCTTTATTTAAAGGGTAACAAATAGAAAAGGGATGCCAGGCAATTTCCCCACCCACAGCAAATCTCAGGAAGTAGCCAGTATGCACCAATAGATGGCAGTAGCGAGTCTTTACACTCCAGCTGTGGGATCACCCCTGAGGGAAAAAAAAAAAGGAATGCTAAATCATGACAAGCACTGGTATTAGCCAATTTTTAGAACCTGCACTAAAATCTGGTGCCAGTTAAGAGCCCAGCCACTGTTCACAGAAAGTAGGTCTATAAACACTATTAGCAAAACCGTCTCACCCCTCCAACTCATTACACCCCAAAGTTCTTTACTTGTATGGAAAACATCTAGAAATATACAATCCAGCTTTTTTTAGATCCTAAGAAACATGGCTAGAGATAAAACACACAGCATTTAGCCCTTTTTGGTGATTTTCAGAAAACCTACATTTTCTGAGTATCAGAAAACCCATAGCATTTAGCCTTTTTTGATGAGTATCAGAAAACCCACATTTTGGGGCTCTGACAAAAATTTTTTTAGTTGCCTGGACCATAATCATTTGTGATTTTCAAAGTATGGGGCATTAAACTATCACCAACCAAAATGTGGAGTGAAGTCTGCTTTGTAAGAAAAGCATTTGCTATAATAGACACACTGTCTCTTACGACATTTGTTAAAAATGCATAAGATGAAGAAACACAACCATAATTTTAAAATCTGCTAATAGCTAATGAACGTAAAACTAATTCTCCTCCACCTTCTGAGTGTTTGTGCTCTGTGATGCTGAAGCAACGGCACATTCTCCCACTTAAAAACGAGCTCGCAGGTTACTACAGACACAGTGTCTCAGATCTGTGTCACTGGCACCTGCAGGAGCAGTTCTAGAGGACACATTGGTAGAATAAAAATTTAAATAAAACCCAAAGAAACTGTGCCAATGGAAAGTGGGCAACAGGGCAAGGTGAGCAAATCAACTTCCCCTCTAACAATGCCCAGAATATCCCTCAAGCAGCCTTAAATTTTTCCTAACATTCAACGCCGCACATGGTACCATATTTCAGGCCACGAGACAGAAACCAAACGGCATCACTGAATCAAACCAAAGAGAGGGACCTGAGGGGTTGGGAGGCAGGATGCAAAGCGGTCAGCCCAACCCTTCCAACTCACAATATTCTACCTTGTTTACAATCTTAATAACCATTCCATGACCTCAGACACCTCGCCCCAGTACAACATGAAAGTCCTTTCAGTTTTTCATCAGCCAAGGACCAGTCTACTGATGCAAGCTGTGAATCCACCTGATGTCATGAATGTGCACTAAATTGAAAGAGGTCACATATGTAGACAGCAGCAGTGGACACCAGATGAGCAGTATCTGCAGGACATACATGTCCATCTAATTGTATACAGCTTATATGAACCCTCAAAAGGGTCGGACAAGAATATCTCCTGACTAGATCTCAAGTCAAAACATTTCCAAGAAGGTAAAGTCATTCTGACTCACAAGGGGCCTTTAGGTCAAGTATGTTATCTGTGTTTCGGGCACTGAACCAGCAACACTCTGCTAAAGGTACAGCATTGCTGGTTTAACACATGAGCCTCACAGTTCCTTTCCAGAGACAACATGTTTGCATTTGCTGTGACATGACAAAAGTAGTCTATGGGTTTTCAAGGCTTTGAGCCAAGCCAGTAGCAGAAACTCCCAGGGGTGAGACTGGGAAGAATGAGGAAATCAAAACAAGTCCTTCTCCTCATCCAATGAAGCTGGCTTGTTTCCCCTCTTCTTTAGCATTTTAACTCCATGACAATTTCTGATCCCCACTCAGTTTCCGGAAACATCCTGAGAAAAGAAGTCCAATCTCTTAAACAGGACTCAAGATAAAAACACCCAAGCTGTGTGTAATTCTGAAGGGCTGAAAGACAAAGACTTCCTGTTCAATTAAGTCCTTCATTAATCCCTCCTGCTTAAGCCCATTTTCCTTGTCTGTAGACAGGAAATGATAAAGCCACAAGGTCAGCCTCCTTCGGTGCAGCTTAAACCCTCCAAAGAAGGCTGCAGCCACATATCCATCGTAGGTTCCTCACAAAGCCTCTCTATCTGCTCGTTTTCTCTGGATGGCACTACAAAACAGAGGGAAGCGTGATCAAAAGTCTAACGAGGAGTGAAAGAAACGGGAGAATAAATTGCACTGGATCCTAACAAAACATAACAGTGGGGTGCAAGTACAGGAGGAGGATAGAGATCCATGCAACAGACTTACAAACCTCCAACAATGAAGGCAGCCAATGATAAGATTTTTGAGCCAAAAACTTTTTAAATGAGTAATGTCCAACATCTTATCTTTTACCCCAGCCTCAAACCTAGCTTCACTGAGTCCTCTTGCACCAGGAGTAATTAATGTTTGTGATGCTTCCTGTGAGAGGCACTGTAGCTGGGTTTACCTCATTCTCCCCTGTTCCACTGCCTGAAACCAGAATAAGCTCCCCCCTCCCCCTTTCTTTGGAGACAGAGTCTTGCTCTGTCTCTCAGGCTAGAGTACTATGGCCCGATCTCAGCTCACTGCAACCTCCCCCTTCCGGGTTGAAGCAATTCTCCTGCCTCAGCATCCCGAGCAGCTGGAATTACAGGCAGTCAACACCACGCCCAGCTAATATTTGTATTTTTAGTAGAGACAGAGTTTCATCATGTTACCCAGGCTGGTCTCGAACTCCTGACCTCAGCAATCCGCCTGCCTCAGCCTCCCAAAGTGCTGGGATTACAGGTGTGAGCCTCGAGCATGGCCACAATAAAGCTATTTCAATGGAATAGTTAGAAGGATACTGTGGAGGAAAACTGTTTCCTAGCTCTTTTCAAGCTATGCTGCACCACCACAGGAAGGCAAGCCACCACTTCAGAGAAAGGGTAACATTTGCCTAAAGGATCTTCTAAAGGGGGGGCCGTAAGGGGGAATCACAATAACAAAGGAGTTGGAACTGTAAGAAAAACAATCACATTTTGTCCAAATTGGTCAGAAACAATGATGTGCAAAGGAATCATGGAAATGAACGACATCCTTCTCCACGCTGCAATTCACAGATGAAAAAAGCTACGTATGTACATCTCCCTCACTGTTGGCTTCAGCAGAATGTTCTGCCAGCCAACCGGGCAAATGCAGAATCATGTTCATAAAGATGTGGGTGACAGGCACTGGGAGGGGGGGATGCATAACTACTCTCTTTATAATGCAACTCTCCAATTCCGCCAGCCTAAACATGCCCTAATGGTCTCCGTTTGATCAAAGAGGCATCCATCTTTAACTATGTCAATCCACTGCCAAACTCCACACTCGCAGCCATGTATCAGTCCTGGGAAGGGTCGTTGAGGCTCCTCCTCCAGCAATTTGTAAATGAGAACATTTCCAGCTGGACACTTCAAGCTTCTGCCCCATCCCACCCCCGCCCCAACCCATTTCCAAAATACCCTCAGAAAGCAGCTATATTAACCTCATACCCAGAACAGGCCCCGAGACATTAACCCTGTGTGGGTTTGGAAAACAATACTAACAGACACTGACAAAAAAATATTCTATCTTCTATCTATTCTGCTAAGGGCCCACTTATCTTTCCAAAAATTCACCTGTTATTCCTAAGTGGTCTTTCTCCACCCTCTCCTAAGAATTCATTTGTCCTCCCAGAATCACCCTTTTGCCCCCCCCATCCCAGTAGGATGGTAAATTCTTTTTTTTTGAGACAGAGTCTCACTCTGTCGCCAGGCTGGAGTCCAGTGGCATGATCTTGGCTCACTGCAACCTCTGCTACCCGAATTCAAGCAATTCTAGGATGGTATATTCTAACCTCCTCTTACTTAGAGTCACATTTCTTTGTGAACTCAACTAAATCTGTTTTTTTCCCTCTTGCTAATCTGTCTTTCGTCCATTTAATTAGCAGACTCCCCAAAGCTGAACTTAAGAGAGTAGAAAAAAGTTCCTCTTTTTAAAAAATGTTTCTTCTAATTTTTTATGTCATATAACTTTAAAAGCAGAGAATTTTACACAAATTAGCACTGCAGGGAGACAACCCTAGCACAAATTAGCACTGCAGAGAGACAACCCTAGTGCCTAACTAGGTTAAGGGAGGACTTCCACAATGTAAGCGTAGGAGACAGTGCATGTGAATACAGAGCTGAGGCCAAGGGTTCACGGTATGATTGAGCTGGACAGAAAAAGGGACAGACCATAGGGAATGGACAATGAAGGAGCCACAGGCTCTACCTTTCAGGTCTGAACAGGAAGGCTTAGGTTTCATGAAGTGTGACATAATCCAGTCACAGCATCACAACATAAACTATGACCTAGACTATACCACAGAGTCAGTGGAGACTGCCATTCCCAACGAGTCCCTGAAACAACCTCCCTCTGGGACAGAAATCGGCTTGGGAACTCAATCATTCACCACAAGGGACTTTTCCCGGATGAACAGACGACCACGCACCCCTGGGCTTCCAGGTAGAATCTACGCGGAAGCTGAACAGTAAAACCACGCGGCTGAAGGACAGGGTGGCCCCCTGCAGTTGGGCTCTAAGAAGGACCTGGACATGCTGGGAGGGGTCCATGTAGAGGTCCAGAAGTCCAAGACCTAGGTGACCAGAAGAGCACTCAAATGCTGTCTCAGGGAAGCACAGTCCACTTGAATCTCATTCTTCCCTGAACTGAACTCACTACAACTGAATAGGAAAACACAGAATATCAACATTATGGGAAAAAAAAAAAATCGCAAGAAAAGCATTCCAAGCAGGAGTCCACACCACTAGAAACAGAAGACATCACTGGAATTTTTCTAATCCCATGCTTCTCAAACAGGGCCTCCCAGGTGGTAGGCAACTAGTGATACAGGAGTGCTGGGAATGGAAGAGCATGGTCCCTTTAAATGACAGGGAAGGTGGGGGAGGGAAGGGCTGGGTAGAGGAAGGGCGTGGCCCCTGGCTAGGCTCTACTCCCAAGACCTAGGCGAAGACAGGCACTTCTGCCTTCCTGCCCAATGTTGCATTTTCCAGGACCACTCTGATCTGACACGCCCCCATCCTGGGCCTATGAAAACCTATAAAAACCCGAGACCTTAGCAAGGCATAGACGCAAGCTGCTGGGCGTCCTGAGGAACACGTCAGTGGAAGACAACACAAGTGGCCATCGACCAGCATGCCTCCCAACTCCAAGGGAAAATCAACTCCCTTCTGGCTCCCCGATCTGCTGAGAGGTACTTCTCAATAAAACCCTGCATTCATTCTCCAAGCCCACGTGTGATCCGATTCTTCTGGTACACCAGCAAGAAACCACAGGTTACAGAAATCCCTCTGTCCTCAAGGAAGGGGGTCTAATGGAGCTAAAACAAGCCGCCTATAGGCAGCAAACTAAAGGAACACCCTGTAACACACACCCACTGGGGCTTCAGTTGTAAACATTCACCCCTAGACACTGCCGTGGGGTTGCAGCCCCACAACCCGTCCGTCTGTATGCTCCCCTAGAGGTATGAGCAGTGAGCCACTCCTCCATCGAACGCCCTGAGAGGGAGACAAGAAAACCTTCCCCATTTCACTAGAAGCCATAAAATGCAGCAAAGCTTTTCTGTGTTTTCTGCTAGCTTTGGGATTGGTTTGCTCTGTACCCCTGAAGTTAAAAGTTTAAAAAAAAAATTTTTTTTTTAAATTAATCCTCAAGGCACTGAAACTCCAATGTGCCAACCAGCTTACACTTATACCGCACCTGGCTACTGACAGAATTTCTAAGAACAAAAGCTAGAACCCAGACCTACCCGTGGAGAAATGACTCCACTTTTGTGCTTCTGACACAAACCAACCTGAACTTGATTTCCCTGGCACTGGCACTGGCACTGGCAGGAAGGTGACATCCTCCCACCCTCCAAGCCCTAAAATGGGGCTCTAACAGGAGACAACTTTCTTACATTAAGCTGGGATTCCCAAAGGCTGGATATCTTTCCTGAGAAGTTGTAAAACTTAGGTGGCCCTCAAGAGGATTTGGAATCCAAAAATAATCTCTCAAGAATTTAGTTTAAATAATGTTGGACTGATGATACCCTAAAGGATGCAGCAAAAACATACATGAACCCTCTGTAAGGAGAGTTTTTTCATCTCCGGTCTCAATGAATTCCCCCCCAAACAACTTTTCACATTCAGGGGAAATAAAGCACCATGAGGAAAACCCAGCAGACGTCCAACTGGGAAAATGTCAGTCAGTAATTTGAATCATCAGACTATGTTGAAACAAATAAAAGCCAAGTTTGAAAATATCTGCATAACAGGAAACTAACACTTGAAACAGTGAACACTGAAACTACCACTGCACAAACACTGAAACTAACATTTGAATGTAACCTAACATGGAAAAGAACCAAACAGAACTTCTAGAAATCAAAAATAAACCAGCCAGAATGAAGGCTTTTACTTGGCGGTAACAAACTATCTTTCTATTGAAGGAAACGCAAACCTACTTACAAAGTAGAAAGTAAAAATTTCATGAATTATATAGACTGCAAAACTTCAAAGTCCTCTTCCAGCAGAGGTTAAGGCCCAAGATACAGAAAGCTGAGAAACACTGTCCTACAGATGAAAATCTTATCTCCTCCTGATAGATGAGGAAAACAGCAGATCAAGAAGGGTATTCAGTGACTTGAGTAGGATTAAGCAACTATTAAATACTACTAGAGAATACACAATAACATTCTATCAAAATACTTGAATTAACACTCCATGGAGTTCACATAATGGGATTCTGAGACTCACATTTGGATAAATGAATGGGTTCATTTCCTGTTGTGCCCAGGGGTGTGAAGAGCCTCCGTTGTCATGACAATGAAAAACCAATGTTCTCTTCCACACTTCACAGTGGTTAAAATAAACAAAGATGACAGCTGACCCTATTTGCCCTTCTAAGAATTTTTTGAAAATCTCTCTCCCCATCAGCTCCTCTAGGGAACTGGCTCCTCGTAATCTATCTATATGCAATACTCTCTGAAAGATACCACCACCCTAAATAACCCCACAGGCTAAAAATACAACAAATTCCATTTTAAAAGATAAGTCATTGACTGGGGAGTATATGGAATTGTCCATCACAGAAACGTGAATTTTGTGCATCAAGGGACAGCTACAGTGTTACTTAGTGTCATCTCTCATTCTCTGGTCTACAACAAAACTTCATTAAAAAAAAAAAAACCTGTTAGGAACATAGTGAAGGGTGGAGACAGACTTACGGAGGTACATGTGTTTTACGAGCAGATTCCCCCACTGGGTACAAATTAAGTCTTGTGCAAGTTGAAACATGTGAAAACAGGGAAAGTAAAGTACACTGGCACATACACAAATATTCTACCCCTGACTCACTCACACACACACACACACATATACACACACACACACACACCCTGGAGAGTGAGGGCTATGGGAAAAACTCTAATGGCCTAAAAAAAAGAATTAAAAAAACAGGGGTATGATGGATATTGCATTATTGTCCGTCAGAGTATCATTCATAAATGTTAATTATAAGAGAAAAGAACAACTATCAAAGAGAGAGCACTGTCATATTTTCTCCCCATATCACCAAAAGAATGGAGAAAAACATCCCCAGTCCTGTATGATGCAATGATGTGAGTGGGCAGTAGTGGGTGCATCGACCTGGCCCAGGGAAGCACCATGTATTGCAACCCACAGGAAGATGGGAATAATCTTATAAATACAAAATTAAAGCCAGCATATGACTGCCTAATACAAAGCAAATCCAAGATTAAATCACATTGTTTGCTCTAATAAGTTGCTTACCTCAGGAAAAGACTTTCACTTAGATGACATGCCCTTAGGTAGGACGCACACCACCTAAGCGACTGCCTAACTGAAATTACACACACACACATACAGACAGAGAGAGACAGACATGGGGGTTGGGGAGGAGGCGTGTAGCCAACAACTAGACTATAAATAATTTCAAATAAACCGCAAGGGAAGGAAAGACATTATTACTTTTCTTTCTCGGCACAAGGCAGATGAACAAGCTGAGGAAGGAAACATTTGGGGACATGCAAAGGAAAAGGTCCCTATAAGGAAATGGGGCTACCTGGCCCTAAAATTTCTTAACCACAGACATAATTACTGTTCGCTTACCCAGCAACTACATGTAGGATGTGTGCTTATTATTTAAGGGTAATAACGTAACGCGTGCTTTAAATCACATACAGCCCTCGGAGTGGTGCTTATCAAAGTGTGGTTCTCCAACCAGCAACGAGAGAATCATTTGGGAGCATATTAGAAATGCAAACTCTCAGGCGCCACCTCAGACTTGCTGAATCAAAAACTCTCAGGGCAGGACCTAGCCAGTCTGTGTTTTAACCAGTCCTCCAGATGATTCTGATGCACGCTTACGTGTGAGAAATACTGGGTTAGAACCAATGCTATAAGGTGTAATGGTTGCATTTATCTGACAAGGAAACAGAGAGGCTCAGACACTTTTAAGTAGCTTTTAACAGCTTAGATACAAACCAAACATCTAACTTTATTGGAAAACCTGGGCTTCTGAAGAAGGAGAACCGGGTCTGGAGGGAGGGAGCCTAAGGACTTCCTAGAACTAAATCAGATGGAAAACCGCCAACCTTAGAGCACTTCTAGCCCAAGTAAGTAACTCTGTAACGTTCCAAACTTTCCATCTATGGCAGGAAACTTCACCCTCTTCACTTACATGGGGCATACACCAAGTAACCTATGGGAAACCTCTAGAGGGTATCTGAACCCCAGAAAATTCTGCAACCAAGCAGAGATGCTTGCTTGGGCCCACTCCCTCTCTGTAGAGTGTGCTTTTCCTCCTTTTTTTTCCTGAATCTCAGCTCACTGCAACCTCTGCCTCTTAAGTTCAAGTGATGCCCCAGCCTCAGCCTACCGAGTAGCTGGGATTACAGGCGTGAGCCACCATGCCTGACTAATTTTTGTATTTTTAGTAGAGACGGGGTTACACCATGTTGACCAAGCTGGTCTTGAACCCCTGACCTCAAGAGATCCGCCCACCTCGGCCTCCCAAAATGCTGGGATTACAAACAGGAGCTACCACACCCTGCCTGTAGAGTGTACTTTCGTTTCAATAAATCTGCTTTTTTTTCCTCATTGCTTTGTGTGTGCGTTTTGTACAATTCTTTGTTCAAAACACCAAGGACCTGGACACCCTGCACCGGTAACACATTGGTACCTGGACACCCTGCACCGGTAACACATTGGTACCTGGACACCCTGCACCGGTAACACATTGG
>NW_012108919.1:3269936-3270513 GCF_000951045.1 Mandrillus leucophaeus | reverse complement strand
TCTGAGACTCACATTTGGATAAATGAATGGGTTCATTTCCTGTTGTGCCCAGGGGTGTGAAGAGCCTCCGTTGTCATGACAATGAAAAACCAATGCGTTCTCTTCCACACTTCACAGTGGTTAAAATAAACAAAGATAACAGCTGACCCTATTTGCCCTTCTAAGAATTTTTTGAAAATCTCTCTCCCCATCAGCTCCTCTAGGGAACTGGCTCCTCGTAATCTATCTATGTGCAATACTCTCTGAAAGATACCACCACCCTAAATAACCCCACAGGCTAAAAATACAACAAATTCCATTTTAAAAGATGAGTCACTGACTGGGGAGTATATGGAATTGTCCATCACAGAAACGTGAATTTTGTGCATCAAGGGACAGCTACACTGTTACTTAGTGTCATCTCTCATTCTCTGGTCTACAACAAAACTTCATTAAAAAAAAAAACCTGTTAGGAACATAGTGAAGGGTGGAGACAGACTTATGGAGGTACATGTGTTTTACGAGCAGATTCCCCCACTGGGTACAAATTAAGTCTTGTGCAAGTTGAAACATGTGAAAACAGGGAAAGTAAAGTACA
>NW_012108919.1:3241646-3265526 GCF_000951045.1 Mandrillus leucophaeus | reverse complement strand
ACCTGGACACCCTGCACCGGTAACACATTGGTACCTGGACACCCTGCACCGGTAACACATTGGTACCTGGACACCCTGCACCGGTAACACATTGGTAGCAGGTGAACTGTGGGTCCCAGTGGCTTAGCAAAAGTGCAGGAGCACTACTGAGCACTGTGAACCTGTGTACCTAACCAGGCATTCCTGGGAACAGGCTTCCTGCTGGATTTATTTCACCAGAGACAAGAGTCCTTTCCAGTGGCATACCTTTAGTGACTTGGCTTAAGAGGATTTCAACAGAAGCCGCAAAACAGACTGCTTCGCAGCTCTGATTCAATGTCCCTGGATAAAGGGATAACACTGGAGACAGAACCTCTCTGGAAAAAATCTATGGGGTCATTATCCAAACTGACACCTGTAAATTTCTTACTTAAATTGCTTACGTACATTTCTTGCTTAAATTGCTTCATTGAAAGGGAAAAAGATCATAGTCTTCAACACTTTCTTTGGAAACAATTTCAATTAACTAATTGCAATTTAAAATTATATCCTGGTCTTCTGAGGCTTGAACCAAGAAATGTGAATAATATGTAAAAGGCTTGTTTACACTAAAAGTAGTGGAGGCCGTGGTAACAGCAACACAGAAAGCGCAGAACACTGTCTTCAAGGCGTTTGTCGGAATTATTCCTCATGACCTTCAGAAGGGTAAAGCTGAAGGAGCCATACCCTCCTCTCCTTGGCCTCAAACAATTCCCAAAACCCAAACAGCAGGAGGGCATCGTTTAGGAGATATATGGATTGCAGCTGATGGAAAACATCAGCGTGCATTTGGGTTCCTAAATCATTTCAAAACATTAATCACAAAGACTCACAGCACCCAGTCCTATCTAAGCCATAGATGCCTCATTTAGGGAACGGGATGATCTCACATTCACATGCTCTGTAAGGGCTCTATTTATCCCAGCATAGTTCAATTAGACTAAATTGCAGGAGGCATAAGAAATGATAATCAGGAGAGAAATTATGGCAAAGGCAGTTCAAGTCCCTACAAAGGGGAAAAACTACAAGCTCCAGAAAGGCCAAGTGCCAGTCCACATTACACAATGGCATTTGCCGGAACAACAAGCAGATTACAGCCCTGCACGGTACCAATAGTCTACAGGCTGTCACAATGAATGCAAACATATTTCTTGGGGGCTGAGTAACAGGCTGAACAAATTTGTAACTACGTTCCAGAAAAAGAATGGCTCTGACAACAACATATATTTAGAAACTGCTAGAATCCCATCCTACACAGTTCCAAGTTGACAGAATAATAAAGTACCCCAAGACTGGTCTGGATCACGTGCAGTTACTCAAAGCAGCCCCTGCAGACCATTCATTCCCCCAAGAGTTAGCAGAAGCTTAAGTGGGCTTGGACTGGAAAGCATGCCCCAAAAGTCCCACAACCCTCACATAAGTAGGCACTGACAAAAGTGATTTTACCACCAGATTATTAATAAGCACTTCACAGACGGACATCTCATTACACCCAAACCAATGCTTGCTTAGTGCACTTTTTAAAATCATATTAGAAAACAATTTACTTAACTCAATAAAGCACCTGGCCTATTACACTGTTATATACTCAACAGAACAGTACTTCATATAAGAGAAGCAACATCTCAAAAGGCCTCATGTATTTCAACATATAATTGGCAACCACATATAAATAGCAGGAAAAGAACTCAGGATCAAGCATGGTTCTTGTTTTCTGTTTAAATGTTTTCCTTCTTTCCACATTTTTAATACAGTAAATGAAATGAATTAACATTAATTGTACATACTTGACATATTCTATAAAGTGGTCATACATGGTATTTGAACGTCACAGAAATTGTCTTGAAAACTAAACTCCAGGAAGATAAATATGCAGAAGTACATCTTGTACCTAAGGAAAAAACAAAATCTTAGGAAGAACATCAGACACATTTAACGGCATCCTTATAAGACCTTATTTATTATCATGGACATAGATGCTGAGGTTAAATGTTTTTAAATTTCAAAGAGTCCAGAAAGCTGAAGTTAATCTTAAGTTGGCACCAAGGGAAGAACCAGAGAATCTTCATGCAAGAAGATGGAATTGTGCCTTCTCTTGGCATGACTAATTAGAGAGGGCTGCTAGCAATTCAGTGACATTATAATGACGTTTGAGGACTCACAAGCCTGCTGTGATGCTAGAAATACACACTTCCTTATTACTAATCAGATGTACCAAGGAGTAAAATTTACACGGTACATTTTGGCTTCCCTGTGGTCAGATGTGGAGTTTCTGTACCCAGGGAAAAGAATGTAAAAACAAGTGTGTACATTTCTCTCTCTCTCTCTCTCTCTCTCTCATATGTATCACTACCAAAAAACGTGTACTCGGTTCTTTCCTAACACTTCAAAAAATAAATAAATAAATCCAATGAGTTTTTACTTCAGTCAGACACAGACACAGACACACACACACATACACACACCCCCTCTAATATGATAGTGTGCAAAAGACCAGAACAATTCTAAATAGGAGTATTTGCCTCTGAAATGTGATGACCTCGTTAGAAATGTTTCCTTTTCCACTGAGCGCGGTTGCTCATGTCTGTAATCCCAGCACTTTGGGAGGGTGAAGTGCAAAGATCAACTGAGGCCACCAGGAGTTCGTGACCAGCCCAGGCAACACACTGAGACCCAACCTCTACAAAAGATGAAAACGTGTGCCAGGCATGGTGGCATGTGCCTGTGGTCCCAGATACTCAGGAGGCTGAGGCAAGAGGACTGCTTGATCCCAGGAATCCAAGGTTGTAGTGACCTATGATGGATCCATTGCATTCCAGCCTGGGTGACAGAGTGAGACAACTACTACCTCAAAAAAAGAACAAGAAAAAGATTCCTTTTCCTAATAGCTGGTATAGCTACTCCTAGAATTTGTTTACACACTCAAAAACATGCAAATTGTTATTCCACAGCAGATACTCTGCCACCATTGGGCATACAAAAATAAACAAGGACCATCCCTACTCAAGCGGGCATAGCCTAGACAGCATCGACCACCTAATTCCTCGCCCCATCCAAACACATGCAGGACAATCACATATGGATGGTGTTGCTTTCAACCAATTCTGTGAATAGCTTTAAGTATCAGAATAGAGCTATCAAGACAGTTAATGAGGACTATACTCTAGAAGTTTTTTATTTTGTTTTGTTTTGTTTTTAAGACAGAGTCTCACTGTGTCCCCCAGGTTGGACTGCAGGGCGCTATCTCAGCTCACTGCAGCTTCCGCCTCCTGGGTTCCAGCGATTCTCCTGCCTCAGCCTCCCAGGTAGTTGGGATTACAGGTGCACGCCACCAGGCCCAGCTAATTTTTGTATTTGAAGTACAGACATGGTTTCACCATGTTGGCCAGGCTGGTCTCGAACTCTTGACCTCAGGTGATTCGCCAGTCTTGGCCTCACAAAGTGCTAGGATTACAGGCGTGAGCAACCATGCCTGGAACTAGAAGATTCTATCATTGAAAATTAAAGCCATTGAACCTAAAGGAAAAAATATTCTTGCATGATATTTACTTATTGTGTAGGGGGAAAAAACCACTTACCATAAAAACCCCTCCTTAAAATTTCCAAAACCAGAAATGAACCCAACTTTCTTCCAAAACAAGTCACTTTGGTTGCCGCCTTCCATCACCCGCCAAACTCCCATTCTACAATAAAATGGGAGGTAGGCAGTGAGGGAACAGGAAGTGTAAGGCGACAGTAGTAAGAAGAAACATTCAATTCCCACCTTAGTCAAAGCACTGTGCACTGCTTGCAATTGCACTAGGCAGTCAAGTGAGGTATTAACAACAAGCAGCAGTCTATGTTAAAAAGAAAAAAAGAAAAAAAAAAAAAAGAGGCCTAACAAACCATATAAGCACTCACATGTGAACCACAAGTGACATGAATGGCTGTCACCTCCTTCACAAACCAGGTGACTCCAAGCCCGCACAATTTCAGCATCTAGTGCCTTTCACGTAAGATGCCAGGAACCAGTGTCTACATATTCACACTAAGGAAGATTCAGGAACTGATCAAATGTTTCCAGGAGGGTCACATCTGCTGAAAAAGATCAGGGTGGTGCTTAGATTTGTCCTTTGGGGGTGTGAAAAGGCAAGGAGGGCAAAGGGATGGGACAGAGATGTTAAGTGTTTAAAAGCCTAGCAAGAGCTTAGAGGAGGAAGGAAAGAAACTTGTATCCAGCAGTTTCCATGGCAACCACAAAGCATGCTAGACCATAATTTACATGGGAGGTGGAAGTGATATCCCTGCAATCTGATCTCCGGGGTAACAGAAAAAGGAAATGGCCACTGCAGTAATAAAAATGCCTCCAATGAAGTTCCAGCCCTTTATTTTTCCCCCTAGAAAATAAATGCAGAAGAAGCTAGTATGTTTGCTAGGAGCCTGAAGCAAATGATCGGGGTGAATATGGAGTCCCACAAGTGTTCGCCAACATCTAAATCTGCATAGGATGCAAACATTCTGCGGCAGGTCCAGGTTTTTCCATTCCTTCCATCACACTACAACTCACATGCACTGAACTCTTAGGATGGAGTATGGTGCGGGTTTATGCAGAAGAACTGAGTATCTAATAAAACCTCTCTAGAGACTGACCCAAGTCTAGCAGGAAAAGGAACTTGTTAAAGAAAGAAGACCCAGGTTTCAAACTCTTAAAACCCAATTCCAGGAAGATGAGCATAAATGGCAAGATTAAAAATACACTGCACACAACCACAAAGGGTTGCCAGAAAGACACAGCCCTCCTTTACATTCCTGCAAAGTGTACTCCAAATATATCAAGGTGCTGATGTACCCAAAATTACTCAGGCCAGTTATGTAATTCTTTAGTAAACACATACACTTGAACAATGTAAATGTATACTATAAATAAGCCTTTTGATCAAAACCATAAAACGGCACTGATGGCTTTCAAATGGTAAAATCTCTTGACTCCCTTGTAATTATCCAAGAATCTGTTAGGCTTAAGTCACCTCTTCCTTCGGGGGCTGGAAAAAAAGCAAGCAAGCAAGATGGGGATTTGTTTTTCATTTACTAAGGTGAAGACAGGAAACCCTCTTGAAGCTCTTCTACTCCCTACTATAACTGAAGGAAGCTAGTGCTGTCAGTCCACATCCATTCAACAAATATTGATTCAGTGACTCTGAGCACATCTTGGCTTAGACTGATTTGGGAGCCAACACCTAAGCATAGTAACCTCCTACATAGCGTGGAGATAGGTTATTTCATTTAATTCTACAAACCACCTGGGTTGTTGGTCATTTCCAGTCTGCCTTGCTGGGCCTATCCAAGGTGCAGCCTGCCCAACATCCACGTGTGTCCTTTTGAATATCAACTAACCGTCTTGCCTCCAGCTCACCATCTTGGTAAACAAAAGTTTATAATTTAATCCTGCCTTCTCTCTCAGCCAGCTTGCGAAGTCCATCAGTAAAGAGAATGCCCTGAAGCACACAAAGCCTTCTAGAAGCAGCCTGTTAAGACACACAAAGAACCCTTCCCCTGTCAAACCTCGGCCCCACTCAAGGACAATCAAGAGGCACAATCTCGAAAACTCTGGCCCTTCCTGAGTGGCAGGTCTCAAGCAGCCGCTGTCCCCTCCCATGGCAAACTGTCCAGGACTCAAGAAGCTCATCATGTTATTACTATAGTAGCACTGCACCCAGCTACCAGGTTCAAAGAAACAGGTACAGGCCTGTTTCCCTGAATTAGATTGGCTAAGAAACCCACAGCTGGCAAGCTCACTTAGGAAGTCAAAAAGGACTGATTTACCCAGAAGAGCACAACAATACTAAAAGGGTCTCCTCCTCTTTTCACTCTTATTACATCTCCCAGAGATGGGAAAATGAAGTGCGCACAAATGAAATTGCGGCAGCAATTTCCCTAAACATTTCCCTAGTCACTCTGCTTGTGTTCCACAAACTTCATGCATCTTTCTTTTGCAGCACACTTCGCACACTTAGTCCATCTGAGGCTTCTATTACAGAATACCTGACACGGGACAATGTATAAAGAACAGAAATTTATTTCTCACAATTTTAAAGGCCGATGGACAGGCATATGGTGATGGCCTTCATGCCATTTCCTAACACAGTAGAGCAGAAGGCAACACATGGCAAGAGAGGGACAAAAGGGGACCTATCTTGTCCTTTTATAAGGAATCCACTCCCATGATAAAGGTATGAGTTCACTCAAGAGGGTGGAGCCCTCATGACCCCAACACCTCTCTACTTGGGTAATAACTTTCTAACACATGAAATGTGGGAGGCACATTCATACCACAGTACACCACAACAAAAATCATTTACTTCTCTACTTTCCTGGGATGCAGATTTCCTATGGCTCAAAACAGGCTTAAATCAATCATATGTAGCTGCATGTCAGCATCTGAGAAAACTATTAGCATGCATTTTCATTAACAAATTAGCACCCATGCATATGTGCTCCTTGGAGGTCACAATCCTCTGAAGGTTAAAATGGAATCACTTTGCCACACCCCAGAATTCTCAGGCCACTCCAAAAATTTTGAAGGTACAACTATATTATTCTCTCTTTGTCATCAGTACATTATGATGGCTCTTCACTGACTTATTTAAGGTGAGCAGACATCATTTACTGAGTCTGCATTACATACTGGGAGCCTTGTCTCCCAGACAAGTATAATCTTATGTGCCTCAATGTTCTCATCTATAAGATGCGGATGACAATAAAATAACCTATCTTAATGATTTTGCTATGAGAATAAAATGGGCTAACATATGTACGGAATGTAGAACAGTGGAAGTGGACAGCACATCATAAATGCTATGTAAGTGTTTGCTGTTCTTTGTTCTTTTTTTTGGCGACAGAGTTTTGCTCCTGTTGCCCAGGCTGGAGTGTAATGGCGCGATCTCAGCTCACTGCAACCTCTGCCTTCTGGGTTCAAGCGATTCTCCTGCCTCAGCCTCCTGAGTAGCTGGGATTACAAGCATGTGCCATCACGCCAGGCTAATTCTGTATTTTTTTTTAGTGGAGGCAGGGTTTCTCCACATTGGTCAGGCTGGTCTCCCGACCTCAGCCTCCCAAAGTGCTGGGATTACAGGCGTAAGCCACCATGTCCAGCCAAGTGTTTGCTGTTATTAACATCAACAGAGCCACTCTGCAAAGTTGCTCTTCTTTCAGATAATTGACTCTCCCAGGGACAGAGTATTATTTAGATTCAAGCTCAGTCTATATGAATCTATAATCACAAATTATTCTCTTTTCTCCTGATTTCTAATCAAAAGGTTAATTATAAGACTGTGCTAGAAAAACATGCTTGACATTAAGCCACAGTATTTGGAGGATTGTGGAGGCAGAACTACTCCTGGTGTAAATCAATTCCGAATCAAAACAAGCCAAGAAGGGCATGAAGATCAAGAGACAGTCAAGGGCCAGGCACAGTGGTTCACGCCTGTAATTCCAGAAATTTGGGAGGCCAAGACAGGAGGATCACTTGAGGCCAGCAGTTTGAGACTAATTAATGTAGACAACAATGCAAGACCCCATCTCTTAAAAAAAAGAGTCAGCCAGGGATGAATACATACAGGTCTATCCACATCTGTGTGCCTCCAAGAAAGAGTTCAGGAATGTGGGCTCAGATGTCTAAGCAGTAAAATAGTAAGTACTGGCCAAACAACGCAGACCAGCGAGGGGATGAAGCCTGACCACTAGAGAAAGAGACCAGAGGTAACAAAAAGGCTCTCCGGGACAGGAGGTGTCTTGAGAAAACAAAAATGGAGCTACAGACCCAAGGATGGGGAACCTGCAAAGGCACAGCAGCACCATTAAGGTCATCACAGTTGCAGGAACCCAAAACACTGGTCACCAGACACGTTTTCACACCTCTTCCTTATCATGGCCCCAAGGGAAACAGAGGCCAGCAAGGAGTGCAGATGAGAAGTGACAAGCTTCTCCAGCATCCTGCACACAGATATCCCACACCAAGGATAAAATATGTGCTCAGGCCAGGGTGGGGTCAAACATACAAAGACACCTCTCAGACTTAATTATCCTGATCTAGGTAGTAACAATTTGAAAGGGAACCTGCAGTCCATCCTGCCACTTAAGCCACACAAATCTCCCCACACATGACCCATAAAAGTGAACTTAAAATACCAGCCTGTCTTTGTCCCATGACTCAGGAACAACTCGCCTCACAGTGTTACACCAACAAACCACATTCCCCATCCAAACTCTTCCTTCTGTGATGTTGAACTCTACCTCCTATTTTAATCTTTCTGAATTTAGTAGTTGCACAATTCTTTCCAAAAGCCAAAACCACCATCCTGTCCCCAACCCCAAAAAACGAGATGGACCTCAGCTTTCTTTCCAATCACAGATGACTGGGATGCAGGACAGGCATAGTGGCTCACGTCTGTAATCCCAACAATGTGGGAGCCTGAGTCACGCAGATCAACTGAGCCCAGGAGTTTGAAACCAGCGTGAGCAACATGGTGAAACCTGACTTCTACAAAAAATG
This sequence comes from Mandrillus leucophaeus, assembly GCF_000951045.1. Classification (NCBI taxonomy): domain Eukaryota; kingdom Metazoa; phylum Chordata; class Mammalia; order Primates; family Cercopithecidae; genus Mandrillus; species Mandrillus leucophaeus. The sequence continues at coordinate 3,256,978 of NW_012108919.1, read as the reverse complement.
CAAATAATTAGCTGGATGTGGTGGCACATGCCTGTAGTCTCACCTACTCGGAGGCTGAGACGAGGATCACTTGCACCCAGGAGGCAGAGGTTACAGTGTGCTGAGATCATACCACTGCACTCCAGCCTGGGCAACAGAGCCAGACCCTGTCTCAAACAAATAAAATTTTTAGGAAGGACGGACGGACGGAAGGAAGGAAAGAAGGAGGGGAGGAAAGGAGGGGAGGAAAGAAGGAGGAAAGAAGGAAAGACAGACAGACAGACAGACAGAGCCACATCTGTAAGCCTTGACAGCATAGTCAAGTAGGCTTAACCCATGAGAAACACAAGATGGACTCAACAAGAGGCGTCATTAATGAGAAAAAAGGAGCTGCTTCCTGTAAACTGGAACAATACAAAAGACTGTTCTATAATCCCAAAACAGTCATATAAGTAGTACTCTGCCAAGCAGTTAAAATTCCGAGAGAGGGAGGGGGAGAGGGGAAGCACACACAAAACCAGTCAGATTTCGTGTTTATCTGACCAGCTTCCTCTATTCTGTAGACACCTATGGTGGGGCTCTATTCCATGATGCGGGAAGCAGAAGTGGGAAGACACAACCACTGTCTTGGGTATCCCAGAGCAGAGGTGAGAAACTGTGAGTTAAAGGAGGTCTGAACGAAGAAGGGTTTTTGCCACAGGGAAAGAACCTGACCATGAATGTCGATGAGCAGCATGGGCAGCCTCCAGGAAACTGAGCATGCGTGAACAGCCCAGTGAGAACTGCTGGCACACTCAAAAAACGCTTCCTTAGCTCTGTGCTATCCAACCTCAGACACCGAAACCCAGGAACTCAGGTTCACCTTGCTGACTTCAGATCAAGGTGAAAGTACAGTGCGTGAAATACAAACTTCCCTCCCAAACTTGGAAAAGTTCCACGGGAAAGGTGAATATCCACAAGCAGGCACTGTGATGTTAACCACCCCCCAAACCTACCAACTCCAGCTCACTGCAGGAAAACTAAAGAAAAACAGTATTCATCCAGAAGGATAGAGAACCACCCACTAAAATCAACAAGTAATCATAGATCTACTTGGAGCAGCTACCTGAAACAACAGTCAGCAGAGCTGGGCCCTCCCGGCTCTCACATTCTGGACGAGCCTCTCTCTGGGGTCCTTACACAAAAGGACGTCTAACATTGGAAGACCCAAGAAAGGATTCCAGGAGCTATAGGTTCTGCTCAAGATAAAGCTAAAATTTTCCCCCCCTTTTTTTTTTTTTTTTTTTTTTTTGAGACGGAGTCTCGTGCTGTCGCTCAGGCTGGAGTGCAGTGGCCAGATCTCAGCTCACTGCAAGCTCCGCCTCCTGGGTTTGCGCCATTCTCCTGCCTCAGCCTCCCGAGTAGCTGGGACTACAGGCGCCCGCCACCTCGCCCGGCTATTTTTTTTTTTTTATTTTTTAGTAGAGACGGGGTTTCACTGCGTTAGCCAGGATGGTCTCGATCTCCTGACCTTGTGATCCGCCCGTCTCGGCCTCCCAAAGTGCTGGGATTACAGGCTTGAGCCACCGCGCCCGGCCAATTTTCCCCCTTTGTATCCATGGCTCAGTTTCCAATGAAGAAAGGCATTTCATGTACTTCAGAAAAGAAGGAATATATCCCTTGGCAGAAAAAAGATTTACTAGAAGAGGTGAGCTGAAGAGTAACACTAGGCACAACAGCGAGAGATGACCCTCAGCGCAGCTGTGGACCAGGCCAGCCCCCAGCCCAAACTGCACCCCCACCCCCAGTACAGTTCACCAAGCCAACTGCTGTCCAGATGACACACCTGAAAATTCAAACCCACATTTGCTACAACTTACGGAAGGTGATATGGTACGGTGGGAAAGTCCAGGCATTATAGATATGAAAGCTTAGATCCAAATCCTATTAACTCAGCTGCCAAGTGAGGATGGTAAAACCTTTAAAAAACAGCTATTTCAAAAGAATTAAGGTAAAAATGTTTAGCACAATATTACCTAGGCTAAGGTCAGTTCTTCCTAATGGAAGAGACCAATTCCATAGCTTCAAAGAAGGACTTCTAATAGTCACAGGCTTTATTATGGAATGGAGTTTACTATTTTTGTTATAGGCTGAATGCTTCTGTTTATTAATTTTGAAATTTTTTTCTTGGAGTCCAGGCTTACTTACACTGTTCACCTTTTTCTTTTTTAAAGACTAACAAAACTAAATGAAAAGCTATGACTGTGGCTAGTTCCATTTCCTGATGGTATGTGTCTGTCTCTCACTCTCATTCAACATTCAAAGAACAGAAAGAACTTCCACTTTTAGCGAAGCTAGACAGGATTTATACCTCTTGCCTGCCTGAAAGAGCTAAAAATCCACACAAAACAATGGCCACCATATAGCAACATACTGTGATCCCCGACAGACGAAAAACAAATGATCCCCCCAGCTCAGTGCCCTGAGAGAATGTCCAGGCTGCAGTGGTTACAGAAAGGGCAAGCAGAGCTGGGATTGAGAAACACAAGGGGAGGCCAAGGTGACAGAATGTGTAAGGCAGAGCACAGCAGAGGCCAGAGCCACACAGACAACTCTGGAATCTGCCAAGGGCACTCCTCACGTCTTCCGCTGAGTACTAAGAAGCACACTTGTGTTAGGAAGCTACCCAAGAGAAAGTATTTCCAGAAAGGATTAGCGGGAACAGTATCCAAATTGTTAAAAGCACCAGGAATAGTGCCCATTCTTACTAGGCTACATGCTAAACATAATCCATAGGACATCAAGTAAAATACTCATAAGCGTTTTTGCTTAACATTGCCTCACAGTAAACACTGCTTTGGCCCTACCTAACAAAGCTTGAAACCAAGATCCAAACAGATCAAACTGTTCCCTAATAATCAGATCTCAGAACAACGCTCAAGAATATGTAAAGAAATACGAACATTTCCCACAGCAAACAGAGAAAAATTTACAATGCCTGTCAACTAATAAAAAGCTACCAGACATGCAAAGGTGGAGGAAAATACGACTGATGAGGAGGAAGATTTAATCAATCAAAACTGTTTTGTAAATACTGGAAGACAAAAATAGCACAGATACTCAAATCTCTCTTATAACGGTACTCCACATGTTCAAGAAACACCAAAGAATAAGCATATTACTAGAGACACTGAAGATTATGAAAAGACCAAAATCTAACTTTTTTTTTTTTTTTTTGAGATGGAGTCTTGCTTTGTCACCCAGGCTGGATTGCAGTGGTGCGATCTTGGCTCACTGCAACCTCCGCCTCCCGGGTTCAAGCGAATCTCCTGCCTCAGCCTTCTGAGTAGCTGGGATTACAAACACGCATCACCACGCCCAGCTAATTTTTGTATTTTTAGTAGAGATGGGTTTCACCATGTGGGCCAGGAAGGTCTTGAACTCCTGTCCTGGTGATCCACCCACCTCGGCCTCCCAAAGTGCTAGGATTACAGGAGTTAGCCACCGTGCCTGGCTCTAACTTCTAAAATATAATAACAATGTCTAAGGTGAAAGATATATTCAACAGGCTTACCAGCAGATCTAGTGTATAAACTATCTAAAATGCAACATACAGATCAAAAAAGGAACAAAACACATGAGCTATGGGACAACTTCGGAGTAATATATATGCAAATGAAGTCCCCAACGGGGAGACTAATGCACACAAAAATATTTGAAATAATAATGGCTCCAATTTTTCCATAGTAAAATGAAATCTACAAAACTAATACACTCAATGAATCTCAAGCTCTGGAAATAAAAACTCTGCCAAGACACAAGGAATTCAAAAGAAAATTGTGGTCAATGATTGCTCCTACAATAAAATGACCACAGGATTCTTATCAGAAATGATGCACATCGGGACAGTGAAGCAGTGTCACTGAAGTACTGATGGTGAATGACCATTAACTAAAATTTTATACCCAGCAAAAATATCTGTAAGAAATGAAGGTGTATTTTGTATAACTGCATGTAATTCTACAATTATCATAAAAGCATGTTTTTAATGTGGGTGAAATAAGATCTTCCCAGACATACAAAAGCTGAATGATCAACAGCAGACCTAATGTTAGAAATGTTAAAATCCTTCAAGCAAAAGCAAATGAAAATGATACTAGAAGCAAACATGGCAACTAGGTAGATAACTTGAAACAGCAGATAGGCGAGATACACCCATATTTACTTTATATTTACATCCAGATCTTTTGTGTTCAAAATTGCCACATCATAATCTATTACTCAATTTTCTTTACTTTCCGCAGTAGAGAGTACATTTCACCCATGATAACGCTAAAGCTGAAAATTAAAATAGTATTTCTCTCTTATTTATAAAATATATCTCAAGGTTGTAACAACAAAATAAACTCCAAATAATCTGGTCAGTGGAAGCTTCTAAACATAAATCAAGGGTTAAGAGAAATGTTAAGCCTTTTGCTGATTGTTTTTGCTTTCACTTTTTTGCATTTAATAGTAAATTATACTACTAACTTATTTTTGATACAGGAATGAGTAAAAACTAAGCACTTATTTAATATAACTCTAATTCTTAAGGATGCTCACTTTGAATAACACCAATTCATGCATGCTATCAAGCAAGACATACATCTGGGCTTACCTTCCTTTCAAACCTGAAGTAAAAAAAGTATTTTATACCATCAAAGTATCTCAGACCAAAAAGAATAAGGAACACAGTAGTGCAGGCAATGTAGCTGTGAATATCATACCTGTTAAAAGCCTGAGAGAATTCTCACCACTTTCAACATGTATTTATATCCAGAGGCATGTCATATCTCAGAGTACACTGAGTTATGAAATCCAAACACTTCCAAAAATTCTTTACATTCAAAATTCAATCTAATAGGACAAACGGTGTTTAAACTAAGTCCTGCAGGATCGAAAGCCTAACTAAAATACAGCAGCTCCTTGTTTAACAAAAAAAGTTACATCCCTGCAGAGACTGAGTCTGTACTTCTGTACTAGTTAAATAGAAACTCTCAGAGTTTTTAAAGTGTGTTAGTATACAAAAAGCACTATACTCTTCTAAAGAATATAGTTGACCGGGCGCAGTGGCTCATGTCTGTAATCCCAGCACTTTGAGAGGGCAAGGCGGGCAATCACGAGGTTAGGAGATAGATACCATCCTGGCCAACATGGTGAAACCCCGTCTCTACTAAAAATACAAAAACTAGCTGGGTGTGATGGCATGCACCTGTAGTCCCAGCTACTCGGGAGGCTGAGGCAGGACAATCACTTGAACCCAGGAGGGCAGAGGGTGCAGTGAGACGAGATCATGCCACTGCACTCCAGTCTGGCGACAGAGCGAGACTCCATCTTTCCAAAAAAAAAAAAAAAGAATGTAGTTAACAAGGGAACTCAACACTAAACACTAGGGGGTCTCTCCCTAAGGTGAAGCTATGACTAATGTATGAACAGCCACAAGGGTATCTGTTCATCCCACCACTCTTGCCTGCTCCATTCAGGCAAACATCAGGTAGCACCAAGCTCAGCAGGGAAAATTTACACCACACACCACAGGGTCCTTCCAGTGACTCAGTAACTTCAAAAGAGGGAGTACCCATACATTTCCATCTGCCTACAGATGGCTGTGGTAGGGCTGACAGAGAGGAAAGATATAAATCATCATTTGTGTATTTCAAAAACCCTCTGAAACACGTCAGAGAAGTCTCGAAAGGATGTGCATACTCACATGTAGCAATTCATGTGTCACACATACTGACAATGGCCACTAACATCTAACACACAGAGTACTGTTTGTACATCAGAATTATTATTTATTTATTTATTTATTTATTTATTCGCTTATTTAATCTTTTCCAAGACAGAGTCTGGCTCTGTCCCCCTGGATGGAGTGTGATGGCGTGATCACAGCTAACTGCAACCTCCGTCTCCCAGACTCAAACGATCCTGTCATCTCATCCTCCTATAGCTGGGACTACAGGCTCATGCCAACAGGCCCAGCTAATTTTTTTTTTTTTTTTGGAAGAAATGGAGTTTCACCATATCGCCCACACACGTCTCTCCAACTCCTGGACTCAAGCGACCAGCCCACCTCAGCCTCCCGAAGTGCTGGGGTTATAGGTGTGAGCCACTGCACCTGACCAATACACCAAAATTCTCTTCAAGAATTAATTTCTTCAGGTCACAAAACACCATCAGGCTGTTACTACTGTGATTCAAATATTTCAGATGAGAGAACTAAGGCCCAGACATATTATATTATATAACCTGTATTATGTAAGACCTGTTGATTTACACAACAAGTAAACGTTCAAGATACACTGATAAGTCACACAGCCTGGCCTCAGTCTATATACTCTTTATGCTGCACCACAGTCTCCATAAGACCCACTTAAGAATCACCATTCTCTTGAAATTTTTCTACCCTCTTCCCCCTACTCACGCACAGATAAAATACAGTTAATCTTGCTCTCTATTTTAGTGGCCAACTCAGATGACCTCTTTTTTGAATCGTGTATTTCAGATCTCGTATTTACTTACATCTAAAAAATGCCATCACCAAATTCATTGCACTTTGTCTTTTCCTTCCTCAAACAAATCATCCTCATCTCCATAACCATCCTTCCGAAGAGTTTCTGACCACTAGTCCACACCCGAACGACCAAACTCCGTCCATTCTGGTTTCTACACATACTGAGAGACTGATGCGGCAAACACACACTTTACAAGAAGAACTGAGTGGAACAAAAGGGCAACATGAGAGAGATAGGCAGGGCCGCCTTCACATTCAGAACAGGATGAAAGTCTCTGTAATGGTTCCATTCTAAACAATATAAATTATAAACTATGTAAATATAGCATTAAAAAAACAACCTCACCTACCACAATGATCAAAAGAAAAACAACATCCAGAACTAAAAACAAGACTCAGCCTTCAGGGTCCAACCAGCACAGAATCTCTCCGGTCATCTTTTCTTGGGCTGCCCTTTCCACAAACACAGCAGAGAGATTCTGAAGCGGGCTGGCTTTTCCTTTTGTCAACAAGCACCTCAGATGACCTTTCGATGGCTAGATAAAAATATACCAGTTTTGGTTTTGAGTTTTTTGTTGTTGTTGTTATAGTTGCCTCTATAAAGAAAAACTCTGAGGAAGAGAATCAGAAACGAGAAAACTCCAAAACCCTAAAGAACTCTGGACTCCACTGGTTTCTATCACTAAGAAGATCCCCAGTGTCAAGTAAAGGTACTGGCAGTAAATACAGCAATATCTGACTCGGGGGGGTTTCTGCAGAAAAATAACACTTAGTAAATACATGGATGTTTTAACTGAAGAATTAAAACAAGTTATTAGCATCATCAGAAAAATGTAATTGCTTCAAGGTACAGGTTGGAAAAGCAGACTGGAAAAGGTTGGAACTGAGGCTAGCATCAGTCTTCACCATAGATTTTTATTTTCCGTAAGAAGGAAGTCAAGCACATAAAATCCCTCAGTCTTCTCCCCTTTCCCCATCACCTTACTGTAGACAAAAGGCATATATTTTGCTGATGATTCTAAAATCATGCACAAAAAAAGGATATGTAGAGTAGGAGTAATTAAATGTACAAGAATAGCTAACTAGCAATTCGTATCATTCTAAAAAATAAAAGAGAAAATGCTCTTTCCAAAGCACGTCCATAAATTATGACCCTGTCGTATGATTTGAATGTGGCCCCCCAAAGCTCAAATGCTGGAAACTTAATCTCCAATCCAACAGTGCTGAGAGGGTGAGATCTTAAGAAGTGATTACATCATGAGGGATCTGCCCTCGTGAATGGAATAATGTCACTATCTAGGGAGTGGGTTTGTTATAAATGCAAGCTTAGACAGGCGTGGAGGCATGTGACTGACTGTAGTCCCAGCTACTTAGGAGTCTGGGGCACAAGGATCCCTTCAGCCCAGACATTAGAGAACACAGTAAGTTATGATCACACCACTACATTCCAGCCTGGGTAACAGAGCCAGACCCCATCTCTTTAAAAACTAAACTTTAAAAAAAAAAAAAAAACAAAAACAAACCAAGCTTAGCACTTTCTTCTGCTCTCTTGCCAAGTTATAATGCAGCAAGAAGGCTCTCACCAGATGCAGTCCCTCAGTCTTCGAATACCAAGCCTCCAGAAACATAGGCCAATAAATTTCTGTATTTTTAAAGTTACCCAATCTCAGCTATTCTGTTATAGCAACACGAAACAAACTACAACAATATGAATTTTTAAGAATCAGTATTTTCTCTTACAAAGTCTAAAGGCCAAAAGAGAATGCAAATGGTCAATCTTAAAAGTTCTTCCCTGCTGGGCGCAGTGGCTCACACCTGTAATCCCAACACTTTGGGAGGCCGAGGTGGGTGGGTCACCTGAAGTAAGGAGTTTGAGACCAGCCTGATCAACATGGAGAAACCCTGGATCTACTAAAACTACAAAATTAGCCAGGCATGGTGGCACATGCCTGCAATCCCAGCTACTCGAAGGCTGAAGCAGGAGAATCCCTTGAACCCAGGAGGCGGAGTTTGTGGTGAGATCACGCCACTGCACTCCAGCCTGGTCAACAAGAGTGAGGAAAAAAAAAAAAAAAAAACTCTTCCCATGTATAATGTTTAGGAAATTTTAAACTCACAAGTAAAAATTAGCATCTGTTCAACAATCCACTAATGCTATTTTAAAATAGCCATTATAGGTAGTTACTTTAGACTCAACTTCTCATCTTCAGAGTCAGCACATTCCATTACCCTATCAGAAAAGTCATTCTGTATGTGAGCTGAAGACAGGTTATGTATTACAGTTTCAACAGTTTCAACCCAAGCTCTGGAAATTCAGGTCCCAAGTCATTTACTCGCTTTTGAAGGCAGGGTTCATCCCAATCCACTAAATACTGAAAGATCAAAACAAAGGAGTGCTTTAAGGCCTTAAGTTTTAAGTTACCATTTTATGCTTGCTACATATCCTGCAACACCACAAGAAATGCATGCCCTGCCCGGGTGTGATGGCTCACGCCTATAATCCCAGCACTTTCGGAGGTGAGTGGATCACTTGAGGCCGGGAGTTCAAGGCCAGCCTGGCCAACATGGCAAAACCCCATCTCTACTAAAAATACAAAAATTAGCCAGGTATGGTGGTGTGTGCCTGTAATTCCAGCTACTCAGGAGGCTGAGGCATGAGAATCGCTTGAATCCAAGAGGCAAAGATCGCGGTGAGCTGAGATCGCACCACTGCACTCCAGCCTGGGTGACAGAGCAAGACTCTTGTCCCCCTCAACCCCCACAAAAAATAAATGTATACCCTAATGACACTACATATTTGAAGGCTACAAAATCTTTCTCCTATAATCAAGAGTGCCCCAGACCATCCTCAAAATCTACCCAAGCCTATCAAACCTTAATCCACATAAAACCTTCATGAGACCAAAACCAAGTTAGCAGGTTGCAATGAATCCTTAATTCAGTAAGATAATTGACACAAGAATAATTAAAAAGGATTTGCCAGAGCTAAGTTTTCCTTCAGCCAACTCTGAAAAGAGTTTCTCTTTTCTACTACCCTAAAAAATTCCAGTTAAATGACTGCTTTGCACTCAGGTGCCACATGACACTGTGGTCTGATACAAAGAGAAAGCTAACAGCACTATCTTCTGAGAGAATCACAATGAGTTAGGGACAGAGTCCCTCCTTAAGAATGAAGCCTACAACACACATCACTGCACCTGGATGCTGACCAGCTCTCAGACAGAAGTGAGGGTGATGGCCAGCCACAGAGCTAAAGGGTGGGTGCCTAGACTCAGAGAATTCTGCTCCTCAAATGGAGATGAAAGTTGATGCCAGATGCATGCCAGATGCCCAAGTTGGAGGCATGGATAATATTATCACACATTCCAATATATTTACTGACACAATTTTTTACACATCCTTAAAATCACTCTCTTGTGATAATTCATGTTTTAAACTGGAACGGGGAATGTTTGTTAGGGAGTATCTGTAATATAACAGGTTCATCACTGATACACTCTTTTTAAAGGAGTGACATACAAAGCTCAGCACACGGGAAGATCCTAACTATACTAATAACGAATCTTATGACATCTTCTAAGACAAAGTGCTGAGGATGAAGAGAAAATGAGAGAAGCATACAGATTCAATGTAGTTAAAAGACGACACCTCGTGATGGAGAAAATAAAGACTTTGAGCTATGCATCTCAAATTTCAGACCTGAAAACAGGAATTTTAAATATCTACACATGGCTAATCTTGCCCTTTTCTCTTAATTTTTCACTCTACTCTGTTCTTCTTTAGACAGACACACGTAGATTGTTTCTGAAAAGTAAATTCTCCAGAATGAGTAGACAGAGACGGGCAGACAAGGGTTTTTTTTTTTTTCCTTTTCCTTCAATCTCTGAAACTAACAAATTCTAAGAAAAAGTCATGAAGCTAGTCATCCAGGTAAACATAAAGAGAACAAAAGGAAATATAAATTCTAAGAGGGAAAAAAAAGGAAATAACAGGTATGAAGTACGGTAGATACTAGGCAAAGGGTTTCAAAAACACCCAAGTAAAAGCATTATAAAATGTCACTGCCACTGTTTGACCATGAAACCACAAACTCTTATCAAACTACTAAAGCCAACTTCCTTACCAAACTATCTTAAGCTTATTTAGGAAAGCCACATAAAAATAACTGCTGTTCTAAGTTTTAAGCACCAATTCCACAGCTACTAACTTGGAACTTGGTTAAACAGCAAGGGATTAAAAATACACAGTGTAATTTCAGCTTTCCTGACAAGGAAAAAATGTCTCAGAAACACCACATTTACTTCTTCAAATTTTTAGAAAGATCTCTTTTCAGAAGTGGCAAAACATCACCTAATATATATATTCCTCAAGATGACGGCTGCTAAGAATCAATTAAAATGAACAGTTAAGACAGGCATTACAAGCTGGCAACTCTTTGGCTAACTGTGCCAGCAAGAACACGTGTTGTTCAGTCCAGAGTACTTTTTTTTCCCATTTTTAATTATAATTATTAGACAACACTTAGGACATTTGTTACGAAACCTCGTTAATTCTAGCTCCTCTATGAAAATCAAAAGATTGGGTGAGTGGGCTCACATTATCATGTGGTGAGAACTGGCACCTGAGTTTGCAGTCCCTGGTTGAAGGTACCAATATTTGCAGCCTTGGGTACTAACCTTTTCCTCGACGGCCCTTCTTCAAAATCTGAAGAACTAACATCGTTGCTAGTGGAGGACACTTGGGATGCATCGTCCTTTTCATTCTCTGACTGTTCTGATGCTGGTCCTAATCCCTTAGACTGGTCATTACCAAGGAGCCCTACAGGTGAGAAAAGGGGACAAACACTTAAATACATCACATCAGGAGGCAGCACTTTACCACAGTCAACCCTACACAACGCTGGTGAAGACAGACAAGAATGTGGACACAAGAGAACTGAAAAGCACACATCTCTTTTGAATGGGTGGAGAAAAGCAAAACCTCATTCTATGTGACACCTTTAAAGAGAGTGAAATGCCTAAGAGGGAAACAATTTCAGCAGTAAGAAATCCGACCAGAAATTTGGAGTTGTAATGCTATGCTTGAGGATTCGTTTTTAAAGAGTACATAAACATCTTTTGCGGCTAAAGGGTTGAAAGGAAGAAAGGAGTATCTGTTATCAAACTAGTCACTGTTGAAGTGGTCAATATTGACTCTACAGATACTGAAATCCTTTCTGGAATTGCCTGCAGGAACCAGTACCTGCCACACAAGAAAAGGCAGCCTTATCTTTGCAGCCACATCTCAGATATTAACTAGAAATCCTACTGCACTTGTTTTCCTTCATAGCCATCTATAAGATTAGATTGTAACCAGATTTGCCTTTGATCAACTCAAAGGATAAGGATTCTCTATGATAGCAGATGCTAAGCAGGGGAGTCTTGGTGCCCATGAATGTGCTTTTAGTAACCAAAATGTGGAAAGAAGCTGCGGGCCCTCAGGGGGCTAAAAAGCAGCTATGTAGTAACTGATATGGAAGTATTTTAACCAGCAGTAAGGTCACACTATAGGGAAACGGGAGAATAAAATAGCCTCAGAGTCCCTTACATCAATGTAGGTTCTGCCAACAAGAAGCTTCCACTGATACTCATGTCCACAGCGACTAGACCCGCTGTCCACTGTCTAGCCACCACCCTCGAAGGCAACCAGAGCTGGGCAGTAACAGCACTGCTAGCACAGCATCTGCAGTTTTGTGGAGATTGATCTAGAAGCCAAAAATACAGAGTGGCCCCTTGATTTTTGCTCTTCTAGTCCTTCCACCAATTTTATGCACACTTCATTCCTCTGTATTAAGTCTTTGTGACTGAAGTATCTCAGAAAGTGACTTCTGTTAATTGTACTAAACACTATGTAGAACACAGTGTTCTATGTATTTGATTAAAAAAATATATAAACACTGTGAATGAACATAGTACACATCAACAAAGCCCTGGGACCTAGCTTGTTTCTGCTTGCATTTCCCCAGTTATCTATTTTTACATCATTTCAGAGTATGAGTGATAACATAAGGTTGAAAATAAACCACATGGTTATTTACTTCAACTAATGAGGCTTTAAGAGTTGTGACTACAATACAGAAATAGAAACGTATAAAAACCCCCAAAGAAAATGCTGGGAGTTTGCACTGTGAGGGCAAAAGGAGACAACTGTATAGAAATCTAAGAATCCAAGGATAAAAGCGTGGCCAGTGTTTCAGAGACTGAAGCCTTGTTCTCCATTACAGTAGGCACTAGCCATGTGCAGCTACTGAGCACCTGAAATATGCCTAGTGTGGAAGAGGAAATACATTTTAATTTTACTTAATTGTAATTTAATATCAGAACGTAACATGTCATTGATAATGTTATATGAATTGTGGAAATATTTTGGATTAGATTAAATCAAATATATTAACATTGATTTCACCTACTTTTGAGTGTGACTACAGAAACTAAAATTACATATGTAGTGTAAATTGTATCTTTACTGATGGGCACTAAGTTAGAACACATTACAAGTGTCACTGTCCAGGGGGGATCCCCTCCCCCACCCAATTAGGATACAGGTGACATTTAACCAAGATTAGAGTTGGCCAAGAAAGATATTTATCTTATCTGTAAAAAGAGAAGATGGATAAATTATCACAGAGAAAACGGATAGAAAACTGAAAATAAAAATGCTGGTTAAAGACCCAGATGTAAAATTTAGAAGGAAAAAAAGAGGATGGACATCATACATATGTATCGTCTTGGTTGAGTTCAAATTTTTCTTTTTGCTTTTAAGACAGGGTCTCACTCTGTTGCCCAGGCTGGAGGGCAGTGGCGCAATCATAGCTTACTGCAGACTTGACCTCCTGGGCTCAAGAAATCCTCCTGCCTCAGCTGAGACTGCAGACACATGTATAACATAATGGAGAATAAAGCACAGAAAGCAAAAAAGGGATCAATTCTGAATTTATCCATCCATTTGCTCAACAAATACCATATGCCAGGGCACTGGGGATACAGGTTAATCAAAATCTAAAATTAAGAGAGACAGACAAACACAGACATATGTATTACTCAGTAGTAAGTGAAGAAAAGAAAGTGCTGGAGAGGAGAGTGAGTGAGCCAATGGAGCCAGCCGGCAAGCTTGCAATACCAAAACAAGAACAAGAAAGTTGGGATGTGCAGTAAGCCTGAAAACAGGTAGCGGTGATGGACGAAGAGGACAAGGAGGAAGAAGAGCTATACGGGTATCAAAAAGAAACTAAACAAGGACTAGGCGCAGCTCAGGAAGACTGGGAAAGGCTCCTATACCCTTTGGTACATACCAGCAGCTGAAGTCTTAGCTGAATAAGAGGTGAATGTATGAAAGAATGACTGAACAAATGATTTAGAAGTGGACTACTGTAAGAAAGTTAAGCTTTTTGTTGACAGCTTTGCTGTCAAAAGAATCTAGATGACTGTAAAGAGAAGTGCTTCTCAAACTTGAGTATGCATGTGAATCACCCCCCAAGTGTCTCCTGTTCTAACACATTCCCAGGTGACACTGATGCTGCTTTGGCTGCTCTGGGGTTTTTTTTTTTTTTTTGGGGGGGGGGGCAGTGGGGGCGGAGGGACAAGGTCTTGCTCTGTCACCTATGCTAGAGTGTAGTGACATGCTCACAACAGCCTCAGCCTCCTAGGCTCAAGCAGTCCTCCTGTCTCAGCCTCCCAACTGGCTGGGACTACAAGTGTGCACCACCACGCCCCACTAATTTTCTTTCTTTCTTTCTTTCTTTCTTTTTAATACATGGGGTCTTGCTTTGTTGCCAAGGCTGGTCTCAAACTCCTGGGTTCAAGTAATCCTCTCCTGTTTCAACCTCCCAAAGTGTTAGAATTACAGGAGTGAAAACCACACATGGCCTCATGTACTTTTTACCAATAATTTTGCAGAAAAAAAAAAAAAAGACGCTTGCCTGCAAAATGTCACAGAGTTACAAGAATCAGCTAAAGTGGCAAACAGAGACTCAAAAAAGGAACAGGTTGGAAAAAATGTGCATGTCTAAGAAGCATAAATGTAAAGAGACGTATAATGCTCTCCCCAACTACCCTCTCACCCTGCAAATCAATTGCCTAAGTAAAAATTAGGGGTAATTTTACGAAGAGATTTTACACATGAAAAATACCTAGGAATATTAAACGATTTTATGTGCACAAAATGCAAAACAGATAAGGCTACTCTGATAAGGCATGACTGAGCAAAAAGAAATCAAAGTACTGACTCCATTGTTCCAGGCCCTCATCAAACTAAATCTTCAGAGAACTCCGAGTTTTCCACCATTCTGAGGATTGCAATGAGTATCTGAACTAGAGAAGACATGGGGTTTCCTGAATCACATTCTCGTTCCAGATTCATAAAACGGGGCCCATACATAAGGAACTGCCTTTATACAAACTAAAGGGCCATAGGTTTTTTTATTGTGTGTTCTGGTTTTGTTGTTGTTGTTTTCCCCTTGAGACAGAGTCTCATTCTGTCACAAGGCTGGAGTGCAGTGTCACAATCTTGGCTCACTACAACCTCCGCCTCCTGGGTTCAAGCAATACTCCTGCCTCAGCCTCTTGAGTAGCTGAGACTACAGGTGTTCGCTACCATGCTCAGCTAATTTTTGTATTTTTAGTAGAGACAGGGTTTCACCACGTCGGCCAGGATGGTCTTGATCTCTTGAACTTGCGATCCGCCTGCCTCAGCCTCCCAAAGTGCTAGGATTACATACATGAGCCACCACGCCTGGCCAGGACCATAGATTTTACTGGCCCTTATGAAGGCGTAAGACTGACTT
>NW_012108919.1:3222418-3239918 GCF_000951045.1 Mandrillus leucophaeus | reverse complement strand
AAAAAATGAAATGCTTTTTAAGCAGGGTAGGCATTCCGATGCCAGGATAGATTTGGCTTTGCGCCTGCTTGGCATGGTCAGTATGAACATGGAGTTTGCCCACCACTGTACACATGCAGGTCAGTATGTGAAGCTTCCAGTGGAGCACAGAGCTCCAGAGACAGGGGCGAGAGGGCACAGGGTCTGCAGAGCACAGCCCAGGCTTGTCCACTGACATGCTCACCAGATCAACACACTGGTGTGGCTGAGAACAAATGCCAGCCACGAGGCAGGATGTCGGTGGCACACTTGTGGTCAACCAGGCGCAAATGAAAGTGGTTTCATACCTCGGCTTATGGAAAATAATTATCCCTTTCCCTCATGAGACCAGCCCCTGAGCCGACTAGGGCTCCCCTTTGTCTACTATCAAATCAGCTATGGAGATTTCCCATTCCAGTCAAGAAAAGACAATCCAAAAACACCCCACCCATCACCCCTTAAAACAGTCCTAAGATTTGGAGGCAGGAATGGGGAGGATGAATGGGTGGACACAGGGGACATATTTGTTACATTTAACCCCTGCAAAAACAGATGTAAATACTGATTTGTAAATCAACAATCTCACAAGAGCTCTCTCACCACCACCAGAATCTATACCTTGACATACCTTCAACAATCTATATCTCTTTTGCATGCACAATTTTTTGAGAAAGTGTTAGATACTAAGACCTGACACGGTGGTCATTATTAACACGGAAAAGTTGGGTCACTGGGTAGGTAAGAAAAATGCCTGACTCCATCCTTTTTTTTCCTATTTCAGAACCAAGTAAATGACTGCCTTTGGGAAAGATGGGACCCTGGGCCCCAGAAGGCAATAAATGCCTTGAGCTACAAAGAACAAGCCTAGCAGACATGTCCTATTTGCTCAGAGGAAGAGGTAGGCAGAACACTGCTACTACTAGAATGGGCCCTATTCTGGCTACCTAGACCCCAAATGATTGAGAACCACCAAAAGACAAAAGATTTCCCCTTCGCACATCCTAACCAACAATCCCAGGGGGACAGAAAACACTGCTCACTAAGAGGCTCCAACGAAAATAAATAAAAACAGACAAGGCTGACAGTTTAACTTTATTCAACACAAAACCTCTCACAAAAACAAAGAGCCGCAATCTTCAGGAAAGATTTCCCAACCAGCCCAGAAGCTATTTAAACTCTGATGATCACCACTGTGAACATAATGTACTGCTCATTTTGGCACAACTCCCTTTTAGTTCTTTGGGGCAAGAGCTCATCCTCCCTATTCTCTTCCCCTCTTCACTCCTTCTTCATCCTTAATATGACCTTTATAACAATCAGAACAAGTGCAGAACCTAGAATAATAATAATGACTGAATTATAAACACCCACGATGCTCTACAATCAGCAGTTCTAGTTTTGTGTCCAATGCCATGGCTACTCTATCCCAGGCCGTAACTGCTCTGGGTCCACACTTCATCTCAATGCCCTTTTAATTTTACACTGACAACACAGTCAAACACACACCCACCAGACACCCTAGTTATAAATACCCACCACAACATAAACCCCTGGAATCCCCTAGGATATGCAACTCGAGCTTCCATCAGCTCAAGAAAAGAATTCCACACCACAGAGGGCCCACAACTGACCACCTCCAAGGTCAAAAGCCGCCGACAGAAGGAAACTGACTCAAGGGAACAGTGGACTTAGGCTGGTGTGTAACCATGAGCGGCAGAACAATGGCACCACTGCAGAGCAAGGGAACTCAGTTCCAAGAAGGAGACGGCAATACAAGGGCATTTTTTTTGTTTTTTGAGAATTTTTTCTAAGACAGATAAATGAGCCCAACATGTGGAAAGTCCTGTGTTCAGATAAACTGACAGGCCCAAATCTGATTTCTCATCTCACAGAATTTGCACTCCTCAAAGGGAGATGTCCATGAACACAGCACATTCACAGATAGCTAATGATACTCTTCTGCCTTCAAGTAATTACAAGTGTGTATGTATTTAGGTCTCTAAAGCTTCCTATCATCTTTACCCCACAAATGTAAGGTACCAAAAGAAACCAGCTATCCAATCTGAGCCAGGCTCTCCAATGACAGGCAAAGCTGCTGCTTTTACTCAATCGACAAGTGCCATAAAGTTATCGGTTTGTGTACTAATCTGTAATGATAAACGGGCAAAGCTCCACAAACTTTGTGTCCTGATTGACACCATAATTTGTACATAAATAAACAGCCACACCCTTTGCCCTGAAACCTCTCTGGGCTGCCTTCATTCCCTAGGATAAAAGGAATCTCTTGGAAGTTCTAAGTTCTGTTTTCTTTGTAGCATGACTAGGAGGGACAGTAGTTACCCAGTTTCCTTATTACCTCACTCACATATCAAGAAATCAACTGCCCTCCCACTTTTCAGATGAATATATTCAGAAAGGATTAAGTAGTCCATTCAAAGTAAAAAAAAACAAAAAACCTGCTGACAACAAATAACTTTAGAAAGGCCTACTGCCTACCAGAGAAGCATTCTTTCCACTACTGAAATACAATGCATGGAAGCAGTACAGAAAGCATCACTATAGGAATGTGGCTATGGAATCTGCTAAGATTTGAGGCACCAAACATTGAAGGTTCCTCAAAATCATCTGTGTTTACAGACAGTAATACAGACATGAATTAATGCATGAAATTCGGGAGAAGAATCAAGAGCACTAGAAGTTTAAAGCTTTTAGGTCTCAATCTAGAATCACTTCAGATCTCAGGCTCTATTTGCATGCCTCAGTTTCCTCCATCTTTCAAGGAAAGAAGATGGAGGTAGAAAAAGAAAGGATTAATGGAAATGAAAGCAAACATGCTGTTTATGAAGGAAACCAGAGCTATGGTGAGGATGAACTAATTAACTTTAATCAAACATTTATTTTTAAATGCTGGGAAATGATCAAATAAATTGGAAATAAAATAAAAGGGACCAGCTATAGCTGGATGGCATTCAGTCTCCAGAGAAATGTCTAAATTCATACAAGCCTGACTGAAACTGCAGATTTGGCCAAAATGGTCAACAGAGCTTAATGCTTTAAGAGCGACATTAATTCTCTCTTGTAAATTTCCACAGTGCCTTTGCAGGAGCCACCATTGCCCCTAGGGAGGATATCAAAGCTAAAAGAATATTAATATTAAGCAAATCGCAACACTTTTTACATAGTCTCTCATATATATATAGCACCTTGCCATCCACAATGGATTTAATCAGGACCCCAGCAGGGAAACCCACAAAGGCCTATTTCTCCAACAAAAGCCATACCAGCCTGAAACAAATCTAGAGCTATTTGGTTTGTCTTTTATTTATAGGAACAGACCTTCTATCCCAGGTTCCTCAAGATAAGCCACCAAAAACTGCACCTGACAGACCCGTGGAGCAGCCATCCTCAGAGCCGGATCATTGCAGAGAGACAGAGAGGAAGAAGGACAGAGGGAGGGAGGGAGGAAGAGCGCAGTGAGGCAGGCTCCGGAGCACTTGTCAACAATCCTCCCCTGTACGTAATAAGCAAGCGGCAGTGCAGATTCCGCGCGGCAATAGGACGGCCAGAACAGCAATGGGGCCGAGGGGGAGGGGAGGCAGCCAGGAGAGAAGGTTATTTATGTGCATGGGAGGGAATCGAACACCAAAGAGGAGGGGTCTCCGGCTGGCTCCCCCTACCCTGATAAATTAAAATGAGAAAAAGGAAAAGAGCCACTAGCTTTTCATCCTGCCATTTCCCCAACCTGCAATGCAGACAAATCCGAAGTATAGAATTTCTGACATATGGGGGGGAGGGGGACATTCACAGTTTAATTGTGCACACTTTTGTGTCCCCAGCCGGTCAGATGCCCCCACCCCATTGCCAAGCACACCCCACCCCCGAGGACAGCCGGCTCCAGGGCGCAGTTTCAATGGCATCCCTTTTTAATATCATAATCTGTGTCATTCAGCACTTGCCTTTTATTTATTTTTATTTGTTTTTTTGGCTGGGAAACCTGGGCAGCTCTCCAGACAGACTGCAGAAATCTCCTTCCACATGCTCCTCCTCCAGCCCGCCCTCCCCCTCCCTCCAATTCCAGCTTCCACGGAGCCTCATTACTTATGAAGTGACCGCATGGGCCACCGCTGCCCCCACCAACAACACAGGGGCACCCCTCCCCCTGCCCTGCGCAGGCCCCTCCCTGAGGCACATAAATTGATCTAATCTAATCAAACAGAAGCTGTTTTCTCTCATTGTTTCTTGAGGATCTTTCACAGAACCGGCTCTGTGGTCTGGCAGCTGCTGGGAGGGGTGAAAAAGGCAGGAATCCAACTGAGGGCTGGCCAGCTCCCTGGCCTCAGACAACTGGAGTACACATCTCCTTTCATATGTTATAGCTTTTTGATTTTTAAAGTCAATTCTCTTGAAGCCTTTGAACTTCAACCAGCAATGATAATGTCCAAAACACATGCTCTCAACACTACCACACGCCTCTCTTCATGCCCTTCCAAGGGGAGGAGACGGTGGCCAAGCCCACATAGCACTGGAAGTTTTCCTGAGATGCATTCACAGGAACTGGAAACATGCCTTACTAATACTTCCAGCTTCTTGTTTCCTAGTTGTTGAACCATCTAACTAGGCCCTTCTGGGTTCTCATACTACACACACAGTAACTTATTTATACCACACAAAAACCCTGAAGGTAGATGTCAACTTTGCTCAGGAGTGAAGTCACCCAGGCTAGCAAGCAATCAAGGCCAATTGGATATTCTCTCCACAATGGCCAACTCTTGTTTTGTGAATCATTAAAGCTCATGTACATGCCAGAACTTCTTACATCAAAAATATATAAACATCAATATATATACATATACATATACAAACACACACACACAGAGACATCAGGAGGGTAGAATATGGTCCTCCTTAGTGTCTAGTTGATATCCACCACTTTAAAATCAGAATTACACACAGGGCCTCAGAGATACTCTACTACAATTCCCCCACTTAACAGATGATGAAGCTGTGGCTAAAAACAAGTTTGTCTCTTAGCAAAGGTCACAGAGCTAGCTCCTATGTCTCAACAGACAGGAGGCTATCCGAGAATCCAGTGGCACTGGGGAAGAAGGGGTGGGGTCACCTCAATACACAACTCCCTATAGAACATAGAGGGCTGGAAAAGAGTTGCTCTCCAATGGTTCCCAGGGGAGCCCCCAGGGTGAGTCCCCAGAGCAGACCCTTATTTAGTGCTCTACAGTGCAGCATGTTCCTGTTAACAGTGAACAAGTGTTTGGCATGCATCCCACTGCAGCATAAGTCATACAGAATCAATTAAAGGACATTCAGGGGATGACTATTTGGCCTTTTTCCTCTTCCTTCTACTGGGACACGTCTTTTGGCTCCTTCAGCGATCAACAGCACCCAAAGCAGAGAACTGGAAAGGAGACCTGAGGCAGATATTCTGATGTATGCTAATTCTTAGCAAGGTTAGTAAGAAAAGTAGAAACCCTAAGACATAAACAGTTGGCCAGAAATGAAGTTTCAGAATCATGTATGATTAGTGGTTTTCCTGAACACCCCTAGTTCTGTCACTCACACACTGAGAGTGCACACAGGTATCAGCAGTAAAAAATCCTATCTGCCCCTTTCCTATCTCCACTGCTTCCTTCTCTTCTAGTCAACTAAAGAGAAACAGGTATTTAAATTTTAAGAAATAAGAAAAGCCTACCCATCATCATTACTTCCCGATCATGCAGGCAGTATTTCCTAAAATACAGTACATGCAAGTCAGTCCTGTGTCTGTCTGGCCGGGAAGGAGACTTAACAAAACTCTCCGTTGTGAATACCCGTAAGTTTTAGCCTGTTTAGATGAAATGTTGGTCCCCTAGTAAAGAAGAAACATGCAAACTACCATATTAGACTTACAGCATCCTCTGGAAGGCCAAGAATAACACTAAGAAATAGATTCCATTTAGGCATAACAACACAACTTGAAATACTTAAAGATAAGAAAGAGGAGAGGGTGGAAAGACTGGGGAAGAACTTTTCTTTGCTCCATCCATGTTCATTAATAGGACGAAGGCACCACCATCTAAGTTTCAATAGTGGAATATCAGAGCAAGTCATAAACCTTAAACGAAAGTCCTCTGGACAATCAGTCCACTTTAATTTTGAAGGATATAAAGAGTATCTGTGAACCCGCAGCCAAACCCAACTACTCAAACATAACCTAAAGCCTTGCCTATGTGCTAACTTTTTAATATTATAACATAAACATATATAAATAGCACTTTGTTTCACTGCATTTGATTATAAACTTTACAAAACAGTTCCAATGGGACTTGGGCTTTTTCCAACTCAACATCAAGTTACTAAGATCTATCCACAACCTTGTTTATATCTCTTGCCTACCGATTTTTCATTATTATACAAATGGAGTAGTTATACTACTACACAACCGATGAATGGTGGGTATTCCACCATGATTCTCATGTCCAAGGGCATCTAAGGTGCTTCTAGTTTATTGCTATCATGAACCATATTGCAAGTCCTCTCTGCAAGTCTCCTGGAAATCATGCACTAGAGTTTCTCTTAGATATGTAGGAATGGAAGTGGTAGATATCCTTGGATATGCAAATGTTCAAATTTACAAGATGAATGGCAAATCAGTTTCCAAAGCAGGTGTCAACTTTTGATTTTGCCCCAGTAATGTCACCACTGTAATCTCAAAATGTTTAAAGACCTTCTATAACATGTCACAAGAGAGACCTCTAATTCAGGAGAAGTCAAATTTTTCAGAAGGGATCTCATATTCACAGAAATTCTATGCAGCCAACTAGGTTCATGGCTGCCATCCACCTAATTATCACCTCAACCCCAGGACCAACCCCAGTTGGTGCCTAGGTATTTCAGTACCATACAATTAATAATTTCCCCAAAACTACTAATCACAAAAGAGGGGTAGGGTGGTGTGGACTGTCGTGTGATAGAAGAGAGTACAAGATTATGGTGCCAGATAATTTCACATAATATAGAATTTTAATAGTCACACAGCATTAGCCATGTATTTGTAATGATATTTCTGTATTATTTGGATGAAATTATGTAGTATTGACCATATCACACAGGGTGTGATAGAAGTCAATGCAGAAAGGTGATCTACTGTGCTAATATTTGACTTTCAAAAACATTAAACTGTGGGCATTCTATGGCAGCAGTATAGTAATAATAAATATTACTTGTTGGAATTTTATTTAAATAAAAGTGAATACGCTGGCACTATACCAACCAGAATTAGGTACACACAGAGTCTGACTTGAACGCTTTCCAAGAAAGCATGGTAATTCCTGAAACACCAACAGTGCTGAACTCTGTAACGCATGTGGCTGGTCCGATAGCCAACATGACAAGGCCACACTGTACAATTATAAAATAATACCAATAATTACAAGAACATAGTAGGGTGACCTGGACTGGGTGACAGTATGCAAACTTGTGAAACTAACCGGGTTGTTAATACTACAATTAATGTAGTCATTCAAATTCAGACAACACTGTAGCCCTCCTTATCTGCGTTTTACATTTCCAAGGTTTCAGTCAGCCATGGTCAACCAAGGTCTGAGAATATTAAATTTAAAAATCCCCAAAATAAACAATTCATAAGTTTTAAATTGCACACCATTTCGTGTAGCATGCTGAAACCTTGAACTATCCTGCCCAGACGTGAATGATCTGCACTGTACAGTATTTATGTATAGGAAAAAACACAGCATATATAGGGTTTGGTAACAGCGACAGTTTCAGGCATCCACTGAGGGTACTGAAATGTATCACCCGTGGATATGGGAGAACTACTGTATTCGCCACGAATTTTTTAAATTAAAAAATATTGACTTATTTGATAAACACCTTGCACTAAAAACCTCAGTGGATCACAGCACACACGGCTATGATTAAGAATGATTAAGAAAAATCATAAGACTTCTCTCTGCCTCAGTTTCCTCACCTGTTAAATGGAAATAAGGACAACACTGGTGTGGGGGGAATTAATTACACAAGTAAAAGGGTTTGTGAAACACTAAACATATAGGACTACCTACATGCATTCATAAGCTTCTGTGGTAATAAAATACCCAAATTTTGGTTCAATATATATTGTTGGCTTTTTGGTTGGAAAAAGAAACACATAATAAAATGTACTTAACATATTTGAAGGTGATCCAGTTAATGAATTTTAAAAGGTGAACATAGAAATAATGCCAAGTCAAACAAGATGATCAACCTTTTTCAGAATATTTTGAAAACATTACTTAATAGTATAAAGTAAAATTGAACCAGAATCACAAAAAAAGCTGTTTACCTACTTAGGAATAGTGAAGAAAGGAAAACTGTATATTAAAAGCACTGAGGCCAGGCACAGTGGCTCACGCCTGTAATCCCAACACTTACGGAGGCCAAGGCAGGCGGATCACAAGGTCAGGAGATCAAGACCATCCTGGCCAACATGGTGAAACCCTGTCTCTACTTAAATACAAACAATTAGCCAGGCATGGTGGTGCATGCCTGTGGTCCCAGCTACTCAGGAGGCTGAGGCAGGGCAATCACTTGAAGCCAAGAGGTGGACACTGCAGTGAGCTGAGATCTCGCCACTGCACTCCAGCCTGGCGACAGAGCGAGAATCAGTCTCAAAAAAAGAACTGGGAGCGGTGGCTCACACCTGGAATCCCAGCACTTTGGGAGGTTGATGTGGGCAGATCACTTGAGGTCGGGAGTTAGAGACTAGCCCGACCAATATGGAGAAATCCCATCTCTACTAAAAATACAAAATTAGGCCGAGCATGGTGGCTCACACCTGTAATCCCAGCACTTTGGGAGGCCGAGGCAGGCGGATCACATGGTCAGGAGATCGAGACCATGCCGGCTAACATGATGAAACCTCATCTCTACTAAAAACACAAAAAATTAGCTGGGCAAGGTGGCGTGTGCCTGTAGTCCCAACTACTCAGGACTCCTGGAGGTTGCAGTGAGCCGAGATCGCACCATTGCACTCCAGCCTGGGCAACAAGAGCAAAAATTCCATCCCCTCCGCCCAAAAAAAAAAGCACTGAAACAAAAGGCTGATAGGTCAAAACTGAAGAGTAAGTAATCACCTTTTCAAATTTCTGACTCTGACAAAAGTAGTACTCTCATGTGCTGCTAGTGTGATTCACTGACAAAATCTTTCAAAAGAGCAACTTGGAAATGGAGGCTAACAAATCTGTAATCCAGTAATTTCTAGAAATTAATACTAACAAACCAATGACAGAAGCAACGATTTGCTTCTAACAGTTTGTCGGTTAATACAACAAATTAATGACAGAAGCGAAAATTTAAATGTAGCTTGTTTTAATTATTTTGTCTTTGACTGGTTTAAATTCTATGTCCATTTCAAAAAAAAAAGAATTATTCTACATTGGTTTCCTGAGCCATGCAATAGACCAATCAGCAATGCTTTGGTTCTGAATTACTGCATGAAGCCACTGGGGTAGCTGGGTTGAGTCCTGCATGTGCGGCAGCTGACACATTCTCTCTATTACTTGACCCTTGGAGCTTTAAGGCCTTTGCACGTGCCCTTTTCTGACTATTCTCTCCTCTACCTAGCCAGCGTCTGCCCCTCTTTCCATTTGACAGGTGCTATTCCAATATAATTTCAAAAGGTACGAAGGTAACATTTACTCAACTGTCATGTTCCTTCAAGAAGAAGATTTAGTCATGATCATCTTTGTTTTGTTTTGAGCCAGGGTCTTGCTCTGTGTCCCAGGCTGCAGTCCAGTAGCGCGATCTAGGTTCACTATAGCATCGACCTTCCGGGCTCAATCAATCCTCCCACCTCAGCCTCCCAAGTAGCTGTACTACATACAGGGAGGCGCCACCACACCCAGCTAATTTTTTATATTTTTTGTGGAGATGGTGTTTCGCTATGTTGCCCAGGCCTGAAGCAATCCTCCCAAGGCACCCCAGCCTCACAAAGTGCTGGGATTACGAGCATGAGCCACTGCATTGGCCTTGCTCATCTCAGTAACTCTCACGATGCTGCAATGCATTTATGCTGTTGAAGAGTAAGTGGTGTCTCAGGGCCAATCCAGGGCTGCGTAAGCCTGAGGTGCTCTCATCTGGGAAGCCCCACGCTACGTACAACGCACCTAACATTCAACGTTCTCTGGGAAAGGCAAATGTGTCAAAGAACTCTTCATCTCCTTATGTTTGAAATTATTAGACTAGAAATAGCTCATATAATTTACAATGAATTATGATATCTCAACACTCACTGATTAAAATGAGAAATTCCTAGGAAGTAGAAGACCTCATCTTCAGATTCTGAGATGAAATATAATTTCACGAGCACTGAATATAACACACAGAAATCTACACATATGATGTCTTCTAGATATTTAGGCCTTTATTAATTTCAATTTTTCAATTTTTGTTTCTTTGTTTGCAGGCTGATTTTGTTTCTGTAACTAAAGCAGTTTTGTGTCTTTCTCAAAATATGTGCCTTTTATATCCTGCTAACATAACCTCATTCTGTTACTAAACATTTAAATAAATGTCAAAACTACCTAGAATCCTCCTCCTCTTATTTACGCAGTGAAATCATCCAAGTCCCAATATACCAGTAATCGCTGTTAACAATTTCGTGTATATTCTTCCTGGCATTTTCCTTAAAAGCTTCATACATCATGGAGAAGACCAGAAATAACCCAAGTGCTGTGATAAATATGGAACACCATTTATGGTATTCTCTCCAGTGGCAATCTTTACAGTTTTCTGAAATCTTGAATTTTTCCACAATTCAGATGACTTTCTTTAGTAATATGCTGAAAGGAAATTTTAAAATTTACATGGTATCACAGGGAAACTGGCTGTGTCAACAGCACAGAAGTAGAGTCAATCACAAGAGAATTACTCAATGATGGAAATGAGATGGAGCTACCAACATTATTTACATGGAGCTAAGGGAAAACCTAGATAAGGTAAATGACAAAGGTAGACGAAGATAATTTTGAACTCAGCAATAAATTGCTAGGTTGTAGTTTACTATATTCTCAATATAGTGGCATGGATACCATGGGAAAACATATTCTAACATTGCCCAAAAGACTAAAAGGCATTTGAGTGAAATATCAATTTTTTTTAACTTTGTCAGAACTGTCTACATAACACACCATGAGGAGAGTTGAAAGAATACCCAGAAAGACTTCCTGCTAAAAGCAAGAGCAAACAGAGCATAGGGATACACGGGAAGAATTTCAGCACCATTTCATGCTTCTCCTGTCTCTATGGCGACATTGACTTGATAGCCTCTATCCACGCATGCCTTTTTAATTTTACATTAACCAAAACCAAATCAAATGCAAAATTCAGTCTGTTGGCCAGGCATGGTGGCTCACGCCTACAATCCCAGCACTTTGGGAGGCCGAGGTGGGCAGATCACTTGAGGTCAGGAGTTCGAGACCAGTCTGGCCAACATGGTGAAACCACATCTCTACCACAAATACAAAAATTAGCTGGTCGTGATGGTGGGCGCCTGTAACCCTCGCTACTTGGGAGGCTGAGGCATGAGAATTGCCTGAACCTGGGAGGTGGAGGTTACAATGAGCGAAGATCGAGACCCTGTCTTAAAAGAAAAGTCTCTCAATCACGACAGCAAAGCTCCAAAAGTTCAAGCAGCACAGGCAGCTAGTGGCTACTATATAGGACAACACCGACACAGAATGTTTCCAACATCACACAAAGTTCTGCTGGGTAGCAACGACCTATACTGCTGACCATGCTGACCAACATGTCTGCCGCCATGTCTGCAGCAGTCCCTCATCCCTCTGCTGTCCCCTGTTACAAGTTCAGAACCCCCTCCTCACCACCTCCCCCATAAACTGGGCAAGTCAGACAGAAGGTGAATCCTTTTCAGGGGGCAAACGCAGCAGCAGGCTGACAAATCACCTTAAATTCAGCAGCAGATGGCTCGAGGTGGTAATCAGTCCAGCTTGCAGGGGAGGGGAGAAGGGGAAATAGAGACTGGAACTGTTAAAGAGCCACAGGCTTACTCAGAAAACTAAAAACTGTAGGAAAAACTTCGTATACAAACGAATATCCCAAAGGGTGATTTTTATTAGAAATGGTTTTAGGCCACCTTTACTGTGGCTTGCCAGTAAAGGAAGGACAGCAATCATCAACAACACTCTGGACAAAGTGCCACTAAAACCTAGGCCAAGTTGGACTCACATTTTGCCACCTCCAGACACACACACACCACTCTGGGATCACTGTATTGGTGCCTCTACACACCAAAGGAGAGGGTCAGTAGCTATGAAGGGCACATTTCCTCCACAATACTTCTCACTCGCTTCCCTCCAAATTCTGCAAAATCATGCAAATGCTTCCCTGACCCCAAAGCATGAGAGAGCCAGCAAAGTGGGAGAGCAGGAGCATGCCTTCAACTTCCCGATGCCACTCACCACTGAAACAACACCAAATGGGACCAAGAGATCCAGTGTTTTGTTTTACATAAGGAGGATGCCAGTGAAGGCATCATTTGCTCACAGACACCCAGTTACTGGTAGAACTAGAATTACGATCCAATGTCAGTGCCCATTCCAACATATCAAATTTTTGATGCATTCAATATTGCTTGAGATGGCTACAGTCCAGGAATTCTGGTTTAATATGATTTGACAGATTGCAAAGTGAATGGTTGCGTAACACAGCCTTTATCATTTCTAAAAAGATGCCTAAAATAGATAGGCCTTAAGAATTTTCTTTTGTTGACCCTAACTTAGAGCTTGTCCCCATCACATGCTCTCCCACAGTCACTTTCTTCCCTCTGTCTGTCTCGGGCCTCCCCACTGACCCAGCTGGCACAGATCTAGCCTCCATTACATACCACATGCTGGCTCTGAAACTCTCTGTAGGACTCCTCAGAGACTTCAGAATCCAATACTCTGTGCCCTGCTAGGGGTGGGGTACCCCTCCTATACAAACCTAACACCAACTATGCCTACAGGGCAGCTTTCACCAATACCACTGAGGATGCCTTGCTGGGCAAAACTAGAGAGGCAATCCTTCCTTCTATGCCTGTCAGAGCCACAGCGCTCTCGGCTCGCTTGCCAAGTCCTAGGGTAAGGCCTAATTACAAGATACTGGGATTCAGAACCTAGGAAGGAGACAAAGCAACTTGGAAACCGTTCCTTAGGTGTCCTGCTTCATGACAAACCTACAGCACAAATAGGAAGTCATGGGGTAATGTATATCTACAACCTCAGTAATGATCACCGTTTTAAATGTTTATATTCTTCCAGGCACTAAGAACCTGAAATAAATCAACTGCATTAATCGTAAGAATACCATGTCTGAGGAAAAACAAAAAACAATAAAGTAGTATCCCACTTTCTGAGATGGAAAACAATAAACAAACCAAACAGAATGGTGGTATCAAGTTTGATGGGTCTTTGAACCCTTGGTGGGACCCTGGGCTATACTTATCGGGATGACAGTCTGATCCTTCAACAATTTCCACTAGCAGAGCTGGAGGACTGTGGCCTACTGGACCGTAGCTGGCAGGAGGGTAGATGCCCATCCATTCTCTCCAGGAAATCTCTGATGGTCAGTATTCACAGCTCCAGGGACAACCCAGCCTGCCTTCAGTTTTACAGAGCACACACGAGAAGGCCCAGCTTGCGTTCATCTCAGAGATGTCCTGAGCTCTGCCTACCCCGACAAAAGGACAGGCAATCCCTTGCACAGAGGTTCTCACAGAGGGGCTAAGAAATCGGCCAGCAGGGATGTCAACATCCACTACCAAGAACAGCCACTTGATGGCAATCTTAACCTATTCCCTTGGAATTCGTCCATAAAGGGAGACCCCAGAAGGCTAGAAGCACCAAGCATGGGCTGCACAATGTGGACAGAGCTAGGAACGACGTCCCTGCTTGACCTGAGTGTGCGGCAGTGCAGCGATGAAAGGATAAAGAACCCCACACCAACATGCTCTGTTGGGTTCTTCTCCATCTCCAGGCTTCTCTGGGGACTAGGCAGAAGTGGCTACAGGCTCTGCAGCCAGACAGCTCAGGAGCATGGAAACCTCTTGAGCTCCATGGCACATTCACCTTGGGTTTCTCGTCAGATTGAATTGCAAGTGAGACAGATGGCAACAAACATGAGAAGAAATCAATGGCAAGCTCCTCCTCCTTACCGTGGAAACTTGTTCTCTGAAATACGGAAGGGGAGGAGACGGGAGTGAAAAAAGTCGACTTTCCTTAGAAGGTGGGACACCTGTTGAATAAAGCACTCAAGCACTGCCCTCTTCATTTAAGTTGTCAAAGAAGGAAACTAAAAGCCATGTGCATCTCGTGGGGAAAAAAAAGGCTCTCCAGTTAAAAACAGAAATACACTGTAAATTGCTGCCCTACACACTTCTATTTTTGGTAGCAGGAAGATGAACTGAAGGGCTCTCTGAAACATCAACACATCAAAGGGTGGGAGGGGGTCCATACCATCATATTACCATAAAATAGTCCACTGTCTTAGCTAAGATAATGACACGTTTCCGCAGAGGGTTCAACCTCACTTTGTGTGGTGGTTTCCCAACTCCTGGCTTCTCCATTTATAAAAAGAGTTCAGGCAGAGTGGAGAGTTTGCCAACATTTTCCTCAGAGGGATTCAGAAAGTGCCAGCTGAGAGCCTTCCAGCTCACCCTTTAAAACTCTGTAACACTTTCCAACTGAGCAAACTGGAAGGCCCTTTCAAATGACACTAGGAACAAAGTCATCTCACGGAGGGTACACTGCTGGGGGAGCCCCTAGCGAACAGATCAGTCTAGATTCATTGTTCTAAATTCACTCTAGAAGGAGGCAAGATGGTATTTTTCAAATATGCATTCAAAAGCATGGGTCCCTTGGTGAAAACCCCAATCACATGGGACGGAAGGAGACGATCAAAAATAACAGGGTTCCAGCCTGGGCAATATAGTGGCACCCCATCTCTACCAAAACATTTAAAAATCAGCCAGGCGTGGTGACACGTGCCTACAGTCCCATCCACTCAGAAGGCTGAGGTGGGAGGATTGCTGGCAGTGGTGCGCGCAAGCTGCAGTGAGCTGAGATCGCGTCACTGCACTACAGCCTGGGCAACAGAAAAAATAAAAACACATAGTTAAATAAATTGATTAACTATAAAAGACAGTTAAATAAATGATTGCAAATGGTAGACCTTGGACTGCCTTCATGTATTAGATGGCAGCATAACTTTGAAAGCCATGGAAAGCTAAAAGGAGACGACCACTTCAGAGACCGTCAGAAGCCAGCCTGGAAGCCTCAGTGCACATGGCCTTTCCCGTCACCAAGATGGCAGTACCAAGCATGACCAAGCACCCACCTATCTGCAAAAAGAAAATAGGGACTCATTTAAGGATTACCCAGATGACAAGGGCAGGGCAGATCACACAGGAAGACAACCTGTATACAGAAAGAGCTGAACCAGCCATTAGCTTCAAAGCATAAATGAGGCAAGAACACTAGTAACAGGTCAGGGAGAGAAGCCATGGGGTCTGAAGGCATGCAGGGCATGAGTTACCCTGAAACACAAGAGACAGTTCTCCTTGGATGTCAATGGCAGGGTACAGGTTTGGCCTTGCCAATTTATAATCAAAGATGGGATGTCACTGGGCAAATGCTCTCCCAATAGGCAGGTCCAAGATTATAAAATAGCTCATGTTTCTCTCCTCATCCCCACACCTCCTTGAAAGGCAGACCTGTACTGTTTTTATGATCCTTGGGAAAGAAATTATGAAGAAGCTAAATCTGGGACTCTGCAGAAACATCTTAAAGCCTAAAGAGGAAGCTAGAAGGATAGATGAGATTTGGCAGCAGGTGAGTTTAAAAATCAAATTGTAAATTAAGGGATTTATGGACTGTAGGGTAATTTCCCAAAAGCATATCTAGTAATCACTCTTCTGGCTTTTAAAGATATACCATACAGGACTCTAAACATTTAACGTGGCTCTAGTAATAACAGGTTATTTCCAAAAGCTAAGTAAAGGGCCCTCTAAATTTGAGGGAAATCAGATCTAAGACATTCACAAGCACAGCAAAACTACCCTAGTCCATTACAATAAATCTGATAGTAATTAAAGCTACTTAAATACACATATCGCAGAATTCAAAGATTTAGAAAACGCATGAGGTCTTTCTCTAGCAGGGGACAATATCACTTTACAAGAAAGAACATTAATAAATCCTATTCACAAACAAGTCACCTCTGGCTGTAGGAAGCCCTATATGGTGACCCTGCAGGGTCTTTCCTTTCTATTACACGTCAAGAATAAAAAATGGCTGGGAGTCACAATAGGCAGATAAGATGAATTACCGTTTAACAAATAGGATTCCCTCAACCTCAAAAGTCCTCAAATAATTCCACAATGCTTCCCCAAATAATCTATGACAACAGAAACATCCTTCCAGGGCCATCACAACCACCATCCCCCTCTCAAAAGCAGTCACTCCATCCAGCCTTCTCAAAGGTCAAACAACTCTAAGGTTTCCTGACTTATCAGGAAAATATTCTAGTATCACACAAGCAAAAAAGAAAATACGCCGCAGATTAACATGGAGGTTAATTTCATCTACAGTTAGAATGGAATAAAACTGTCACCGTCTCCAAGGCCTGCAGAGACTGTAATATGCTCCCCACAAAGTTTTCTGTTGAACCTCTACCCCTAAGGTCCATGAGGAGGTGACCAAGGTTAAATGAGGTCATGAGGACACAGGGCTCTGACCTGAGAGGGCTGGTGTCCTCGCATGTGGAGGAAGACTCAGAGGAACCAGCCAAGAAGAGGGCACTCAACAGGAACCCAGCTGGCCAGCACCTTCATCTTGGACTTAAGGGCTCCAGAACTGTGAGAAATCAGACAGCAGGCCCCGTCTAAGGTAACTTATTATGGCAGCCTGAGTTGACTGATATACAGACTTCCACTACAGCCAAAAAAATATGATTAGTAATCCTATCCCACCACAGGCACTGCCTGTGCATCCTCAAGGGCGACAAGGAGATCATGGGCTCCCCACAGGATTCAATCTAACTAAAGACACACTGCACCAGCAAAAGACTATGGATGTCTCTATAGAGTACCCCTGGGGAAAAAAGCCAAGTCTGGGACCCTAGTTTCAGAATTTCTAAGTATTAATTTTAATACACACCCAGGCTGAGTATTCCGAATATTCACAGATTAAAAACAGTGGTGGCTAACGTGCCACATGAGAAAGGTGACACTGAAGACAGGCAGAATGAAGCCTGCTCCAAAGCCCATCTGCTCCAGCTTTACACAACAGTTCAGGACAAAAACGATGATGCCAGTTTAAGAGAGTCTGACTCTGAGAATGTCACCATCTTTCTAATCGCAGGGTTCTTATTCAAACACTGTGCCTACATGAGCCACTTCTGGAGCTGCTAAGGGGACGCACATGGGCCTCTG
>NW_012108919.1:3221169-3221723 GCF_000951045.1 Mandrillus leucophaeus | reverse complement strand
AGGTCATGCCATTGCACTCCAGCCTGGACAACAAGAGCAAAACTCCATCTCAAAAAATAAAATAATAAAATCAAAATGCAGCAGTCAAGCAGGCAGGTGGTGTTCACGAGATGTTCAATCATGGTAAATGCCGCTGAATGGGCAATTACAGCCCAGAATAGTGGAAATGTGGCTTGGGCAATCATTACGGACCTTGATAAGTGGCCCAACGTGAGGGGTTCAAAGGTGAATAGCAAAGGAAGGCTGGAAGATATTAATATGAATATAAATAAAAGGGCATGGAGACAAACTCTTTAGACATTTTCTTATGGGGGATTTTGCTATAAACTAAGAGAAGGATAGAGCAGGCAGGAGATGCAAGAACAAGGGAGGCTTTACTTTATTATGGGAAAAATAAGAACATGTTTCTACAATGGTGGGAAGAAACCAGTAAAGAGAGGTAAATGATGAAGAAAAGAGGGATAATTTCCAGTGTGATGTCATGAACGGGGGGGGGGGGGGGGGGATTAATTTCATCCACAAAGAAACTAGAGAGACTCTTAAAGACGGAACTT
>NW_012108919.1:3215608-3218387 GCF_000951045.1 Mandrillus leucophaeus | reverse complement strand
TGGCCTTGTACAAGCTGCTTAACACCTGAGGCCCATTAAATTAACCCCAAAAATATTAGTAAAAGTACAAAAATCAATTGAGAGTTGAGACACAATTTTTTTTTAACTTTTTCTTAAAAGCCCAATTCTAATTTAAACTACCAAGCAACATACCTTGTACCTAATTAGGGATGCAACGAATGTGGTTCAGAAAGAAAGGATACAAGGCTGATCTATTCCAAGAATCTCTATGACTGTGAGACATACTGAGGTGACAACGTGCTAGCAGGCCTCGCTCACTATCGGTGCCTCCTCGGCCTTGGCGTCTGCTCTGGCCACCGAAGAGCCTTTCAGCCCGCCGATGTGCTATGAGGGCCCCTCTCTGGGGCTGGCTGAGGCCAGAGCTGACTCCCTCTGCTCACTTCCTCTGCTCACGGGGAACTGTGAGGAGACAGGCACGGCGGGAGCTGGGGCTGTGCCTGACGCTCACTGGTCAGCTCGGGTTCCTGGTGACCACGGGCCAGCTCCCTCTGGCTGCCAGAGTGCCCAGGCTAGGTGCCGCAAAGTCCTGCAGCGAGTGCCAGTGAGAGAGGTGAAGCCAGCTGGGCTTCTGGGACGGGTGGGGACTTGCAGAACTTTTCTGTCTAGCTAAAGGATTGTAAACGCACCAATCACTACTCTGTGTCTAGCTAAAGGTTTGTAAATGCATCAATAAGCGCTCTGTGTCTAGCCAATCAGGTGGGGACTTGAAGAACTTTTCTGTCTAAAGGATTGTAAACACACCAATCAGCACTCTGTGTCTAGCTAAAGGATTGTAAACGCACCAATCAGCACTCTGCCAAAACAGCCCAATCAGCTCTCTGTAAAATGGACCAATCAGCAGGATATGGGAGGGGCCAAATAAGGGAATAAAAGCAGGCCACCTGAGCCAGCAGTGGCAACCAGGTCAGGTCCCCTTCCATGCTGTGGAAGCTTTGTGCTTTCACTGCTTGCCGCTGCTCACTCTTTGGGTCTGCACTGCCTTTATGAGCTGTAACACTCACCGCAACGGTCTGCAGCTTCACTCCTGAAGCCCGCAAAACCATGAATCCAGCGGAAGGAATGAACAACTCCAGACGCGCCACCTTTAAGAGCTGTAACACTCAATGCGAAGGTCTGCATCTTCACTCCTGAAGTCAGCGAGACCACGAACCCACCAGAAGGAATAAACTCTGGACACATCTGAACATCTGAAGGAACAAACTCCACACACCATCTTTAAGAACTATAACACTCACCGCGAGGGTCCGCGGCTTCATTCTTGAAGTCAGCGAGACCAAGAACCCACCAATTCTGGACACAATATCACACAATTATGAATGCACATTTCCCTCTGGCAATCGGGAAAATAAGATAAGCTGACATCTGGAAGCCTAGGGTGTCACGGTGTGAGCATTTCTAAAACGAAATCTGGAGTCCCAGTTGGCAGACTCTCAGTCCCCTGAACAGAGAGTGGCACATCCACAGCATGGCAACAAGAGGTGCTGGAAAGGGGACAGTAGAGACGTGGGTGGCGTCCAGGTGGGCCACTGAGCCGTTTGCATGCTCATTCACACAACACAGACTTCGGAGATCCCAGGCACAGGGAATAGACCAGCAGTCGACACAAATAAAATAAGTTTTCCTCTCGAAGAGCTTACAATCGAATGTGGCTAGACAGGAATAAACATATGCACACACCCCTCCCTCACAGTACTACAATGTCAGGCAGTGAGAAACGCTGTACAGACTTCATAAGGTAAAGCGCTAAGGAGTAAGAGAGGCAGGTACCCTTTTTACTACGATTTTCAAGGAACATTCCGGGGTATGGGGGCACTTGAAGGGGAACCTGAAACGTACAGAGAGATCAAGTCACACAGATACCGGAAGGGAGAGAATTCTCAACAGAAGGATCAGCGAGAGCTAAACAGAGTATGCTTTGTGTATTTAAAATACCAGGAAGACTGGAGTGGGTGAGGCAGAGAGACAGACAGAGAGACAATGAGAACAGAGTGATATGGGGGCCCCATCAAGTGGCCAGCCATGAGGACATTTAGCTTTCACATTAAGAGGATAGGCAGATATGCCAGAATCGGAACAGAGTATAGCACAGTCTAATTTACATTTTTAAAGGTTTATGCTGGCTGCTGCCTGGAGGAATACAAAGGCAGAAGCTGACAGAGCACAGGGAGGCTGCAACATAACCTAAGCTAGAAAGTATGACAACGTGGAAGAGGAGCAGTAGCGCAAGTTCAGAATCAAAAGGTGCTGTGAGTTTCAAACAGGTTAACTAAGGACTGGTGCAGTGGCTCACACCTGTAATTCTAACACTTTGGGAGGCCAAGGCAGGGAAGAGGATCACTTAAGCCCAGGCTTTCGAGACCAGCCTAGGCAACACAATGTCTATTTGGTGGACATGATGGCACGCGCCTGTAGTCCCAACAACTTGAGTTCGGGGGGAGGCATGTTAAAGGGGGAAGGAGCCCAGGCTGCAGTGAGCTGTGATAACCCCCACTGCACTCCAGCCTAGGCAACAGATCAAGACGCTGTCTCAAAATAAATAAATAGTAAAACAGGTTAGCTAAAGCTAAATGCAAAACTCTGAAAAAACAAGTAACAGATGACTCCAAGGTTTTGGCCACTGCAACTAGAACCAAGTAACTGCCATTTATTGAAAAAGGGAAGAAGGGGCAAGCAGAGAACAGCAGCAGATGAGAGACCTCACAGATAGTTGGCTTTGGGACATCTTAACTTCATGCGGCCTATCAAAAAAAAAAAAAAA
>NW_012108919.1:3191216-3214573 GCF_000951045.1 Mandrillus leucophaeus | reverse complement strand
CCACAAAGAAACTAGAGAGACTCTTAAAGACGGAACTTCAGGAAAAAAAAAAAAATCCCAAGCTGGGCATGATGATACATGAAGTAGTCCCAGAGTCTCAGAAGGTGAGGTGGGAAGACTGTTTAAGCCCAGGGGTTTGAGGCCAGCCTGGGCAACATGCAAGACCCTGTTTCAAAGGAAGAAAAAAAAAAAATTCTACACTACAACAAATTTCCATCCATTTGCCTTCCTCACTTCTTTGAAACTGAACTTCTATAAAAGCTGACACAAGCAAAAAGGTTGTAGTAAATAGGCCCAACTCGAGCTCAGATTGCTCTCCCTCCCTTCTGTCTCCCTACACACACCACCTCCTCCGCCCTATAGCCCTACACATACAGACTCCACTACCAGGTGACACTACCTGAGTGCTGTGTCTCTCCTAAAGCCGTCCAGGATTTGATGGGAATGATGATGTAATCAGGGAAACAGAGCCCAGCTCACAGAACTGACAAAGGAGGTGGGCTGCGAGAACGAGAGGGGCAGGGGGTGTCAAGCACAAAGTGACCCGAAAGAGGAGCACATTAACCTCCTCAGGCACCTCCATTCTTAACGCTCCAGGAAATGCGTGCAAGCAGCCATGCCTACTAGGAAGCGTGGCGCCTCACTGTCACTTAAATTGGATTTCTGGTTCCAATCAGGCTTCAGCATGATCCATTCCTTCCAGTTAAGCTTCTCATCAAGGCTCAAAATTCCTCATCTGTAAAATGATGAGTTTGACCTATATGCCTCTAAAAAGGCTCTTCCTGCTCTAGCAGTCCTTAATTTTGCACACCACTCCTTTGTCGTCAGACCAGTACAAGTGACTTGGCCACAGAAACCGACCATTGCAGCCATTTGTCCCACTAGATTATGACACCAAATAGTCCAGTCAAATATTTGCTGACCCTTGCCCACCCCAAGCTCTTGCTCAGAAAACTCTCGCATCTTTCAAGGCCCCTTTGCAAGGCTCATGGATATGAAACTTTTCCTGTATCTTAGAACTATGCCTCTGACATCATCTGCCTCTATGCTAGCCTCCTGCACTCACCCATACACCTGTTTTGGTTTTTTTGTTTTTGAGAGAGAAAGTCTCACTCTGCTGCCCAGGCTGGAGTGCAGTGGCCCAACCTTGGCTCACCACAACCTCCGCCTCCCGGGTTCCAGCAATTCTCCTGCTTCAGCCTCCCGAGTAGCTGGGACTACAGGCGTGCGCCACCATGCCTGGCTAATTTTTGTATTTTTAGTGGAGACGGGGTTTCACTATGTCGGCCAGGCTCATGATCCGCCCACCTCCACCTCCCAAAGTGCTAGGATTACAGGCGTGAGCCATGGCACCCGGCCCCATTTGGTTGTTAAAGCATTTATCCTACAGTATTTCATCCTGCTTCACAGATTTTTAAGTTGCACCTATTTTTCTCATGTTAAAACATGCATCTCATAATTAAGATGCCCCACATTCATAATTGGAAGCACTGTTTTGTTCTTGCTTACTGATACATAACATAATGGTGCATCACACAATCACATCTTAGAAGGGATGAAATAAGGTATTAGGACTCGACCAAAATAAGCAACTTGAGCTCACTTTTTATACCCACAATGCCTCCCACATAACAAAAACTCCAACACTTACAAAATGAAAATCTGAGAAATGCCCCACCCACATCACTACATCAAAAAAAGCAGCTGAAAGACAAAGAGCCCAAGCCTTCGCGCCTTTCCACAACAAAGGTAGCTTGCTTTGTAAACAAAATTTAAGTTCAACAACTTTGAAGTCCTTCATTTCACTCAGCTTTCTTTCACACAGAGTGTGTCCTCACATGAGGGGACAGAGAGGAAGGAAAGAAAAAAGTCTGGAAGCCAAGACACAGGAGTGTTAGAGAAAACTGAAGCTGCAGCTGGTCTCCCTACAGCTTGCAGAGGAGGAGACTAGCACACAGACATCAACACTTCGGTAAAGCTGAAGCATAAGCCACTTTCTTTTTGAGTCGGAGTCTCGATCTGTCGCCGAGGCTGGAGTGCACACACTGCAAGCTCTGCCTCCCGGGTTCATGCTATTCTCCTGCCTCAGCCTCCAGAGTAGCTGGGACTACAGGTGGCTGCCACCACGCCCAGCTAAAATTTTTTTTTTTTGTACTTTTAGTAGAGACGGGGTTTCGCCGTGTTAGCCAGGATGGTCTCGATCTCCTGACCTCGTGTTCTGCCCGCCTCAGCCTCCCAAAGTGCTGGGATTACAGGCGTGAGCCACCGCACCCGGCCCATAAGTCACTTTCTTCAGAAGAAAATAATAATAATAATAATAAATGATAATGATAACCATCTCTAGGACAGCTAGACCTGAAAGTCTCCAGCAAAAACAGAAGGGACAGGTGTCCCCCTTCATAGAGCAAAAGTCACTTTATACCCCACTCATTTCAAATATGGCCCATAAATAAACTTACATAAATCAGACCATGTGGCCTGACATTTTTTTATTTTGACTCACAAATACGTTTTTATGACTTGTGTGAAAATATTTTGTGAACAATGAATTCACAGTTGGGCCCACATTTCATTCCATACACATCAAGAATCTTTGGAAATGACTGAAAGATTCTGAAAAGAGCTCAAAATTATATTTCTTGAAGGGGGCCTAGGGGGTGTTGACTACAGAATGTCCTACATCTCTGCCTCCAATACTGGTCCTTGGCTACAAATTGGCAGATGTTGCCAGAACATCCATGCACCATTCCTCCAGTGAGTTCCAGCCAGCCCCAATGACAACAGTATTAAAAACACAGAACTCTAAGCGAGGAAATGGAAACTAATGGATGTATCTGTGTGTCTGACTGAAGAGAGGAGTAAACCAATTTGCCATCTACATTTTTTGATACTCTCTATCAATTCAATTACAAATCATAAATAAAGCCCAGAAAAATGGTTAATAAATACTTACTATGCCTTCCAAGGTTCTTTTTCCCAATAAAAAATTCCACTTACTGACGGCCAGGCATGGTGGCTCATGCCTGTAATCCCAGCACTTTGGGAGACCAAGGCAGACAGATCACCCGAGGTCAGGGGTTTGAGACCAGCCTGGCCAACATGGCAAAACCCTATCTCTACTAAAATACAAAAGTTATCCAGGCATGGTGGCACATCCCTGTAATCCCAGCTACTTAGAAGACTGTGGCGGGAGAATCTCTTGAACCCAGGAGGCCGAGGGTGCAGTGAGCCGAGATTGCACCATTACACTCCAGCCTGGACAACAGAGCAAGACTCCATCCCCTGCCCAGCCCCCGACAAAAAAATAAAATAAAATAAAATAAAAATTCCACATACCTCCTTCCAAAGAAATAGCTACTTAAAAAAGTAAAGTCTTCCTACAAATTCTTATTTTTGGAATGCTATCTTTATGAAAGGATCCAAAATTACTTCTCCTTATCTAAGGGGTGGCTACAAGCTTGGGAGCTCTAATCCAGAAAGCGTGGGAGCTCTGATCTAAAAAGCCTGGTCTTATATCCTGACGCTTCCACTTAATAGCTGTGTAGGCAAATTGCTAATCCACTCTTAGTATCTAGTTTCCTCATCTATAAAATTACTTGTTCTGAAGATTGTATGAGTAAAATACAGCTAAAGTGCTAGAACAATAACTTGTAAGTAGTAAGAATTCAATGTAGGTTAACCATCACAACTACTGACCAGGGTAAGTTTAAGGAAATGAATCCAGGGTCCCTTAAATCTCATCAAGAGTGTTTTGCTGGCCAAAGGACTTGATCTGAGATGACATTTATAGGAAGCAAATGAAATTCAAATACAGCTAATAGCTCCCCTCTCTGACTGTGTAATTATGTGTACTCATTATTTGTGTAGCATGTTATTATTTAAATGTTCCTAATTTCAGCCCCAGCAGGCCAAGGGCCCTCAAAGAGTGGCCAAGGTCTCAGCCTCTGCCAGTCCTTTCCAAAGCTTTTGTCAATTTATTACATCCGTGAAAAGTGGCATTATCTACAACAGAAAGTAGACAGAAGGCTCACAATCAGCAAATCTTACCATCTCACGCTTAAGCCCAGCAACAACCAACAAGCTGTAATGATGGCATCAGTTGCTACACAGAAAACTCATGAGGCTGTTCAAAACTCACATATCCTACCAATAGTAGGGCCCCCCCAAAAAAAAAATTCATTCCTTCTCACTGTAAAACCACAAAAACAAGACTGATAGCAAACATGAATTTTATGACATGAAAAATGAGGTGTCTCCACTATCTTATGTCTGCTTGGGTTATTACTACTCACAGACCTACAGAACCAGGACGGCTGGGCTCACCTGCTCAGATACAAGCTGCAGTGTTCACACACTGTTCCCAGGCATCAGATACCCCACCCCCTTCACACAAATTAAGGGCAAAGGGCTGCTTGTTCATCACGCCAGGATGCCAATGATTCAAGAGATGTCATGTGTGTTTTATTCTCAAATTAGATAAAAATTCTATAAAATCCATTCTGCTGTTATTTTTAAATATTATGGTGAAAACAAATGATTTTTCCCAGGAAAGCCTCCAATCATCCAATTATATTTTCCAATAATCAAAGATACAGAAACAATGCTGTCTAAAACTGGAAACGGGAAAAAACAAAACATCTTTTCAATATTCCTGTTGCAAAGATCCAATGTAGTTTCCATGCATTCTGTCTTGCAAAAAAGTACTGGATTCAAACTTATAGGACTTGAGCTGCAATTCCAATTCTGCTGCTATGAAGTAAATACCTCTTTGACTTTAAGAAAGTCACTACTACATCTAACAGTCATAAAGGTCCCATAGTTAGATGGGTCTTTCAGTTTATAGATGGAAGCACCAGGGCTCTCAGAAGCATGTCACTGTCCCCAAGCTCAAAAGCATGAAAGAGGACACAGAAGCAGAAGCTCTCACCACCACCCACCCCTCTGTGGGGTTAAGGCACATGTTCTCACACTTGCTTGGACAGCATCATATGTCACCTCCTAGCAATGGCTCTGGACTGCACAATGTCAAACTCTACCACCAGACAAATTTCTGTGACAATTAAAAATGAACGAACCAGTGGACAAATTTTGTTATTTGAAAAGCAATCTTACGGGGTGGGAACTAACCAAACAAAAACAAAAATTAAAAACTGAGGGCCGGACAGGGTGGCTCACCCCTGTAATCCCAGCACTATGGGAGGCTGAGGCGGGTGGATCAAGGGAATGGAGACCTTCCTGGTCAACACAGTGAAACTCCGCCTCTACTAAAAATACAAAAAAAAATTAGCTGGGCATGGTGGCGCATGTCTGTAACCCCAGCTACTCGGGAGGCTGGGGCAGGAAAATCACTTGAACCCGGAGGCAGAGGTTGCAGTGAGCAGAGATAGCACCACTGCACTCCAGCCTGGCAACAGAGCGAGACTCGGTCTCAAAAAAAGAAAGGAGAGGGGAGGGGAGAGGAGAGGACATACATCTTGCATGGACTTATCCATCCTGGCTCAGGAGCGGTGGCTCACGCCTGTAATCCCAACACTTCGGGAGGCCAGAGCAGGCAGATCACAAGGTCAGGAGTTCGAGACTAGCCTGGCCAACATGGTAAAACCCCATCTCTACTAAAGATACAAAAAATTAGCCAGGCATGGTGGTGCATGCCTGTAACCCCAGCTACTTGGGAGGCTGAGGCAGGAGAATTGCTTGAACCAGGGAGGTGGAGGTTGCGGTGAGCTGAGATCACACCATTACACTCCAGCCTGGGCGACGGGGAGATTCTGTCTCACAAAAACACCACCACCATTATAGTTCATCCCCTGTGATACGGTTTGGCTGTGTCCCCACCCAAATCTCAACTTGAATTGTATCTCCCAGAATTCCCACATGTTGTGGGAGGGACCCAGGAGGAGGGAATTGAATCATGACGGCTGGCCTTTCCCGTGCTATTCTTGTGATAGTGAATAAGTCTCACAACCCTG
Source organism: Mandrillus leucophaeus (assembly GCF_000951045.1). Lineage (NCBI taxonomy): Eukaryota > Metazoa > Chordata > Mammalia > Primates > Cercopithecidae > Mandrillus > Mandrillus leucophaeus. The sequence continues at coordinate 3,208,604 of NW_012108919.1, read as the reverse complement.
ATGGGTTGATCAGGGGTTTCCTCTTTTACCTCTTCCTCATTTTCTCTTGCCGCCGCCATGTAAGAGGTGCCTTTCACCTCCCTCCATGATTCTGAGGCCTCCCCAGTCATGTGGAAGTGTAAGTCCAATTAAACCTCTTTTTCTTCCCAATCTCGAGTATGTCTTTATCAGCAGTATGAAAACAAACTAATACACCCTGCTTCCACTCCCACTAACCTATCCTCTGGTTTCATTTCACATTTAGGAAGTGTTTCTATGGGATAGAACATGAGTGATGGCTGACTATAGAGATAAAGTATCCATTTAAACTAAAGGGATTTTTCAGCAGAGCATGCATATACATACATGCATATACACACAAAGACACACATGTCCATATATACATATGCACAACACAGCTTGCAGTTACAACAACCCCTACTCCCAACCTCACCAGCCCAAAAGTCTTGGTTGCTCCTGACTGTTTGAGCTTTCCCTGGATCATGCTCCCAAAACACCTACAGAAGAGGAGCTCTTCCCACGATACCAATTCTGGTTTCCTGTGATTCCAAGTAGCACCCCAAAATAAGAAAGCACACTTTGTTTAACATGGTGGCTGCCTTCAAAATAATGATTTTGTAAGAGAAAGTCTTGCTCTGTTGCCCAGGCCAGAATACAGTGGTGTGAACATAATTCAATTCAGCCTTGACCTCCTGGGTTCAAGTGATCCTCCTATCTCAGCCTCTTGACTAGCTGGGACTAGAGGCATGTGCCACCATGACAAAAACTAACCTTCCTTTATGAAGGTGGTGCCAGAATAAATAAAAAGACTTCAGTGATTCCAATGGGGGCAACTTTGCCAACTTAGATTTTCTCCCCAGTATCATAAAGCCCTCGACAATGCCAGAGCTAAACGTACATTTGGCCAACTGGCTGACAGCACTGGTTGCTTCTGGAATGACAAATTTTAGTTTTTGTTATTTACTCAAATTCTACCTTTATTATATCCCGGACATCTGGCTAACCTCTTGTTCTAAAAGCTAGTGTTGCCCAGTTAAGAAAATATGGATGTTTTTATTTCCACTGTTGGCAATTCCAAGAAACACTAGGGCATTACACCACTCCTGAACAGTACTGTGAAAGCATCACAACCATACAATCTAACAGCAGAGCAGTCATTGCTCCACTCTAAACTCTAGGATTAAGTGATATTCTCTGTCATACCCAACCCCCCACATTTAATCAAGCAAGAAGCTACATTCAACGTGAATCAATGACAATAAACACGAACTCTCTATATATAACATCTAATGTTCTCCAACTAGACACAAGGTTTTCAGTTTACTGTATTACAAGCAACGAATGGCTAGGGTTCCTATTTGCTGAAGACCCACATAACAAGGCAGAGTGCCTTTTAGGAAAGCAGCTATGAGGGTCTAAATTGGATGCTATGGCAATAGATTCCACAACTTATTTTGTTTTCTGCAAATGTTGATACTCAAAATAGGCCTTTCCCATACATATTGGCTGAGATTTGTTGAGGGACGCACACATGACTGAGCCACTATGGCCTTAATGGTTGACCTCCAAAGGCAAGTCACCCATAAGAAAGAAAACCCGGGAGGGTGGACAGAGGCTCTTGTTTCAAGTCACGCAACAGTGGAAGGAGACAGCACAACTAGGGTGAATGGTGGAGTTCAGAGAGGTCATCTCAGGAAATTCTGCCCATGGCCCCACAGAAACAGAGCAGCAAACAGGTGCCTGTGAGCACTAGTTTCAACAGGAGGCTGCCAGACAACTCACCTTACAACTAAGGTAGTGGGGGAAAACTGGAAGCTATGGGGAACCTGTCCTTCTGCACCCTGACAAACTGTCAAGTACCCCATGTGTGATGACTCTCCTAAGACCAGAGCCACAGCTCTCAAAAAAGAACAGAACCTGCTCTTTCTCATCTCCCTGTCCCCAAGGAAGCATAAACCAAAACATGGTCAATTCATTCACTTTAACTGTAATCCTGAGAAGTGCACAAGAAGGTTACAGAATGTCACTGCATTCCCTTGAAATAAAATAGTAAACTACAAGCAAATGTTTGTCCGCAGATACTTTTTGTTGGATGACTTCATCTGTACCCTACGAACCCTGTTCAAAACAGACATGAGAACAAACTCAGATATGAACAAGTTTCTTTTCAGGCATCAAGGAGTCATGTGATAGCCATACAGGAAGCAGCACACTTCTAGAGGTATGCAAAGCCGTCCCACTGCAGGAACCTGCCCAGCAAGGAAGGAAGAAGGGATGAGAAAGCTGTTGAGCCAGAGAGCAGGAAAAGCAGTAGACAGAAAGATGTAGGCTATTTCCTATACAACCCGGGAACAAGAACTAAAGACTCCACATTTCAGCAAGATCATCAAAGAGTTCTGCTCACATACCAGTGTGGAAAGACATATACATATAGAAAAACCAGCAAGACAGGACCTACAGAACAGACTAAGGTATTTCGTCCACTATATAACGCGGAACATAAAAATAAGTCCATAAACCCAACAGTATGTCCGGAGTACGGATTCACCTAGCCCACAGACTGCCCTTAAGTGCCTAGACTAGGAAGCACAAGCTGCCAGAACACATCCAATTCAGAACCAAGTCCATGCCCAGAGATATCGCACATTCCAACGAGCTATTCCAAGAGTCAACTCACCATTCACAGTTTTCAGGCTCCCAGCAAGGCCTTCCCCATGCTGCCTCTTCTGGGCATTCTTGAACTCCTTCAGAGACAAATAAAGGACTTTACGTACCACCCGTTCTTCTGACCACGGAATCCCATCACTGTCATCCTGGAGAAACATAAGAAAAGAGATGAGTTACTGAATAGAAAGCAAGCCAATATTCAGAGTCAAAATAAACTTTATTGTAAAGGAATTGCCAAACAAGTACTGTGTGACCACGACCCAGTTCTGAAGGTCAGAATTACACCCTTAAGGTAAAGGGACAATGACCTTTCTGAATAGGCCTCGAACAAAAGTGAATCCACAGGCTGTTAAAAAGAATGAAAGCAACACACAACCATCTCACTTCTTTATACGTCCCAAACCCAAATATGTTCATCAACTAGTAATACAGTTTTATATTTCTGACAAAGTTCAGAAAAAGGTGTTGTTATACCCACGACTAGAAGGATAATGAATCATTTTACTTGAGTTTTATAAAGTGAGCAATGCCAGAACGTACACTGCAATACAAATATGTACGGAATTCTTAAAAATGTTGCTGTCTCCCTTGGGAGTTCAAAGGATATAGCAGATACAGGTGCCGCGCACTCAAGAAATTTACAGTCCAGTCAGAAGATGTGGAACTGCATCCGCATTGGCCACTTAAGTAAAAGAATCCCAAATAAAAGGAGAAATTACTGCAGAAGGAGGCAATGTACACATTAATGACAGATCTTGAAGGCCTCATTTCAAACTGGCAACCTCATGTCTGTTGCTCCAGATCAAATACAAGTTCTTAAGAATTAACAGAATGAATGCAGAGATGACCAAAAACGAATAGCCAGCCCAGAGACTGTTCCAGCAATTCCAGTCATAAAGATATAAAGAAAGACAGCACTAAAGAGGGAAGAAAAAATTATACAGGGACTTGAGGCAGAGCAAGAGGTGGAAAGACAGACATGGTTAACAACAGTCACTAAAGCAAGGTAAATGGGAAGAGATACATGTTTAAAGAACCAGCAAGATTAAGTCATTACAGTTCTTATTAATAGATGATGATTCACATGGCTAAGGATATTGAGAGGTTCTCTTCTGTAGCTATCCGTACACTGTTAATCTAAGAAGGACTTACATTCACACACCTACATCAGAGACTTAAGCATTTTATAAAAGTTCATTTTAGAAATGAAAGCAGGCCGGGCGCCGTAACTCACGCCTGTAATCCCAGCACTTTTAGGGGCCGAGATGGGCAGATCACGAGGTCAGGAGTTCGAGACTAGCCTAACATGGTGAAATCCCATCTCTACTAAAAATACAAAAACTAGCCGGGCGTGTTGGCATGCGCCTGTAATCCCAGCTATCTAGGAGGCTGAGGCAGGAGAACTACTTGAACCTAGACAGAAAGGTGCCAGTGAGCTGAGATCATGCCACTACACTCCAGCCTGGGTGACAGAACAAGACTCAGTCTCAAAAAAAAAAAAAGAAAAAAAGAAAAAGAAAAAGAAAAGGAAAGGAAAGGAAAAGGAAAAGACAAGACAAGGGAAAAGGAAAAGGGAGAGGGAAAGGGAAAGGGAAAGGGAAAGGAAAGGAAAGAAAAGAAAGCATTTGAGCACTGATACTTTCGGCCTTAGAAGAATAAGAAAAACGGCCAGGCGCAGTGGCTGACGCCTGCAATCTCAGCACTTTGGGAGTGCCAAGGCGGACAGAGCACAAGGTCAAGAGATTGAGACCATCCTGGTCAACATGGTGAAACCCTGTCTCTACTAAAAAACTACAAAAATTAGCTGGGAGTGGTGGTGCACACCTGTAGTCCCAGCTACTCGGGAGGCTGAGGCAGGAGAATTGCTTGAACCCAGGAGGCGGAGGTTGCACTGAGCTGAGATCATGCCACTGCACTCCAGCCTGGGAGACAGAGCAAATCTCTGCTAAAAATAATAATTATTATTATAATAAAACCATTAATATCCCAGGTAAAATCATGATTTTGGGTATTTTGGATATTCAGGTTCCCTTTGTTCAAGGAGAAGGCCGAATATCTCATGGGCAGTCTGATGCTGTTTTACTGGTTTATACCAAAGAATTGGTTTTTCCTCCCTAACGCTGAAGGATCAGGGAAAACTTTCATGGGATTCAATGAGAAGTCTAGATGATCTGAGGTCTCCTCCAGCACTTACATTCCTATACTCTGCATAAATACAAACTTCGTTTTAGAAATCCAACCACATAGAGACTCTAAGCCCTAAATAACTTAAGCTGCACTTTCATTAAGCTTCAAGGATTTCCTAGAATGAGAGTAATTCTCCATCTTCTACAGCAAGAGGAAGAAAGGCCTAAGAGAACTAGGATTTCCACCTTCTCCTTGACATCCTTCACTCACAGATGCCTGCCAGGCTGAGATTTCCGATTGCTGGGCAATGCCTCTAGAAGAAGGCACTGTTTTCCCCAAGACAGCAAGACATCCACAGACCAGGGTACGGGTCAGGGTTCGGACATGAAGGCTAAGAGAAGCCAGTAAACCTTGCCTCAACCTAACAACAGAAACACAATTTCTAACCTGCTACTGAGTGTAGGTCACTGGAGACCCTCCCAATCAAATGCTTAAAAACCAGAAAAATGCAGGAACCCAAATAACCAACCTGAGTAAAACGCCTGGCTTGACACCACAACACATGAAAAGCATGATGTAGCTGAATTAATCTTTACAGCAACTCCCTTGGGTTTGCAAGAAAGCTCTCCTAATACATTAGCTGCAACTGAATGATAGTGTGAACTGCAGGAGGAGTTAATGCTTATTAGGCTGAAATCCACCTCTTCAACAGCCTCAGTCTATTCATAAAGGCTGTCAGACAGAATTCTCTTCATCACCATCAGGTTCCTACTCTCATTGTTCGAATCTCCACAACAAACAATGACGTGAGATGATAAACTATTATTTCCTACATGTACACAGTTTATAAATTATAAGGCCCCAAAATAGCCTTCAATGTAAAACTCCCATGGCGATTTATTGCATCCTGTGCAGGCTGGTGCCTTCACCCTGACTTCAGGCTCCAGTTGAGAGAATTATTCCCCTACAACTAATGTCTAATTAAAACATAAACCATGTGAGATGAAAACTGCAGCAAAGGAAGTGCATTTAAGGTTCAGTTACTGACATAAGCAGCTTCATTACACCTAGAAAGTATTTTAAATACAGGAGAAGCAAATCCATGACACAGATTATGGGGTTTCAAATGCTACACATTAAAATTCAAACTTAAAACACACACAACACACAAGCGTTCTTTTGTAATCTACAGTGCTGGTTGAGACTTGTCACCTGCTCCCTCAATGCTGATGCAAGACACAAATCTAGCAGATGCGTTGACTCTGTGCTGTTCACAAGAGATAGACCAGTAGGTAATAATTCCAAATAGTCCCAATTAAGCTGCCTTTCCCAATTGTAGAGTCATGGGGAATCATCCTAACCTTATACCCCTCTAGCAGAATCCCAGATGCAGACAGCAAAGGTGTGCTGTCTTTGCTCAACCTATCCAAGATGCGGGAGAGGAAGGCCAGAAGAAATAGCCTTCCAGTTTAATGCTAACTCTGCTCTGGCTATATCATTCTTCACTCAGGATCAACCAGTACTGAACACTCTTAAAAACAGCCCAGATATGGCCAGGCGTGGTCGCTCATGCTTGTAATCCTAGCACTGGGAGGCTGAGGTAAGCGGATCACGAGGTCAGGAGATCGAGACCATCCTGGCTAACACGGTGAAACCCCATCCCTACTAAAAACAAACAAACAAACAAAAATACAAAATATTAGCTGGGCGTGGTGGCGGGCACCTATAGTCCCAGCTACTAGGGAGGCTGAGGCAGGAGAATGGCTTGAACCCGGAAGGCCCAGCTTGCAGTGGGCTGAGACAGCGGCACTACACACTCCAGCCTGGGCACTCCAGCAAGTCTCAAAAAAAAAAAAAAAAAAAATACATCTCTATCATCAGAGGTCAAGCAAACTCATACATCCAGTACAGAGCTTCCTTTCCATTTTCTTTCTCAACAGCTGTCTTATTTAATTAGCCATTTAACCATGGGGCAAGGAAATCATTTCTCTTGTTCACCACTGTATCCCAGCTCCCAAAACATGGCTGATATAGTAAGAGCTGAATAAATACTTCTGGAATCAATTAGAAACTCAACGAAGCTCAGTCTCACTGTTCCCACTGACATTTATTTACCCCTACTTGCCCTGCCAGTGTCTAATCTCAGTGTCTAACATCCAGTGCCGGAAGTCACACTGCTATCCTCATAAAACACTCCCCACAGAGACTAATCCCAAGGGGCTCAGCCACACCTCTGATTCTCAGCAGAGGCTGGTGTCCTAGTGGAGACATCCTTCTTCCACAGTGGCTGCTAACACTCCTCCCTCAGCCACTTTGCAGTGTTCCCTGCAAGAAAAAGTGCCGTTCCAGATGTCCACATAGTCTTACATATGTAACAACTCTGTCACGCTCCCTTTTGCTAAATGTTGACCAATTATTCCACCTACTCTTCTCCTACCCTATTTACCACATCTGTTCAGACTCCTTCTCCTATATTTCCAGCAATCTCTCATGATGCTCTTGCCTCACCCTCTAAATCCAATAATTCATTCCCAATCATATGTTTAAGTCAACTAATATCCCATTTGCACCTCACCGTCTGAAAATCCAAATTATCCCCTTCGCCTTCTGTAAACCACTTCAGGCCTCACGGCTCCCCAGCAGGTGGATTCAGTCAGGGTTTGACAGCGCAGCACAAAAAATAGAGACTTCTTCTTGGCCCGCTCTGGAATGGCCCCCAAAAGCAAGCGCCCCATCCATTCTGGTTTGCTGGTCAGCTTAATATAGAGGACACAGGATTACGCCCTTCAGCGGAAAAGTGATGGCTCCTTTTAAACTGCAGGATTATTGCCACTTTTGAAAATAATAGAATTTCTTATCAAAAATAGCAATTGGTCAGGAATCAAACTTGTATATGCTCATAGTATTTTTTTACTAGAATTAGTAAAAAGCATTATGCCAAGTGGTGAAGATGCAGGTGGTCTGTGGACCAGAACTTGGTGTTGCAAGGATATGGAAGGATACGTTTCTCTCTAAGCTGGACTCTGAATCTTTTTACTAAAAGGCAAAAAGGAGAACAGAATCCCTCACTGCTCCAAGTTCTATAATAGACACATACAATACCAGAGCTCAGAAAGTAAGCGCATGACAGCATCACATGCTTTTTATCAGACAACACCACGGAACAACTCTCCACAGCTGACCGTCCAGGCTAGAGATCCAACATATCCTTCCACAGCCTTGGAACTCCAAGTTGTGGCCCACAGACCACCTGTACCTTAACTGCAGCCTGTTAGAAATGTAGACTCCTGGGTCCCCTCAAGGTCTAGGGGCTCAGAATCTGCACTGATGCCCAGGTGATTCCTATACACACTCAAGTTTCAGAAGCTCTGCTCTGCAAAATGGGACCCATCCTGTGCCCATATTCCATCAGAAAGAAAAGATGAAACCTCCAAGACGAATGCTTCAAACGTCCATCTCGTGTGGCCAGTATTACTGTCAGAATTCAGGTGTCTATAAAAATACACCCTGAGAAATCTTCCTCTGACTCCTCTTCAGGGATCAAAGAGCACAGGGGAAAACACCCAAAAGGGCACGGCACTAAATAATGCGAGTTCCTTTCATCATTCCTTATGTGACACTGTCTCTCAAACCCTCCTCCTTTGGTTACTCAACTTGGAATGACTTCTCTTTAAAACCCAACAACCAGAATTAAACATACATTCAGACATGTGAATAATCCTCCAGAAGGCCTCCAACACATATAAGAAGACAATTCTGTTTCCACGCACAGTCTCATTACACTGCAGGATCTCATGAGCTTGCAGTTAACTATACCCTCCACGATGACTGTTTATTTGCGGGGATGGGGAGGAAGCAAGTAAAAGTATTGCACCACCGTGAAACAAGAACCGAATGAAGGACCCAATCCAACCAATCCAACCAAGCTGTAGCACAGCTCCCAGTGATACAATTTTATTTTCCTGTGATGCTCTCCTCTATTCATTTGAAAGACAAAAAACAACAAACATAAAATTAAAACCCTGTACAGGCCACTGACAGAAAGCTATGTGTCCATAATCAAGTTGTATTCAGACCAGGTTAATGAACTGCTTTACAAGACAAGAAGGTACATGATCCACACTTTTAAAAACTAGATTGTTTTGATATAGTATCTAACTACACCAAGAGTTCTTGTAATCTGTCAAGGTTGGTTGGCTCACCCACCAAGGAAAAGCCTTTACAGGCTGCTGTTCTCCAGTGATAGCCAACTCTTCAAACATACGGGCGCTGAAAATCTCAAGAGGACTCAAGTACATTAGGGCAATAAAATAGGGACATCCAGGTCAGTAAAGCTCGCAGAATGGGTGCCACCCAGAGGCTGATACTTGGAGTCACCTGGAAAGATTGGAAAGACTTGAAAACTCCATCATGAATGTACTAACAGCAAACTTCTCCTGGGGGCTCACTGCTGGGCATTGAACTCAGCACCACCTGCATTTAATAATCATGATTTCTCTGCTCAGCCTTCCTTGAGTATAAGGTCCACACTGCCGCTTTCTCCCTTTAGATTCAAAGGCATGGGAGAAAGGAAGTAATCATGAAACTTTTAGTTATTTTTTAGAGATGAATTCCAGTGTCCTGACACAAATGTGGCATTGGTAGTCAGTCCATGGCAAATGCCAGATCAGGAAGTAAAATTTCAAAACTCAGAAACGTATTAGTAGCCAGAAATGTTAAATATGTAACTCATAATGACTCCTAGGTAAAAGCAAAATTAAAATTATTGGTTTTTAGAGGCTTAATGTAAATAATATATGAAAAAAATACTATTAGTAGTAGTGGGGATAGAAGTGGGAGTAGGGGTAGGAATTTTCTATTACTGGCCTAGAATTGGCAAACCGTCGTTATGCAATTTGTTCATACCTTGGTTTTTTATTATGGTTTCAAATTCAGGCCATCTTGATTTGGGAGAAGGAAACAAAGATGAAAAAGCATGGGTTAAAGGAAAACACATTTCTGATCAAATAAAAATCAATTTTCTGACAATTACATCTATTTAAAAATGGAAGATAGTTAATTTCCTATCACTTGCAGGCAAACTACCTAAGACACTTATGCATCATAGGTAGAGTGGTCAAGTCATTTATTATCCAAATCAAGGGCACTGGTAATAATGACAGGGAAACAGCCCGTGGAAACTGGGTCATGGGTCAACGAACTCTACCAGGCCCCTTCCAGGAGATCTGAATCAATTAAAAACAAACAAACAAACAAAAGCCTACAATGACACAAAGACTTTTTTTTAACCATATCACCAAACAGAAATAAAGCTACTACAATAAATATTATAAAACAAATAAATATAACATAGACATAGCAGGACTGGAAGTGTGACACACATCTGTTCTAAAGTTGGAATTCAGATCCGCCACCAATGTTTTAAATAACAACCTGGTGATAAAGAGGCAGAAGGTGGCAACCTAGGCGCAGTTACGGAAGGTGCTGCAAAAACCAATCCTGCTTCCACGGGGCAGGGGCACAGGACATCAAAGGCTCTTCACAACCTGTAGTACCTAAAACCAACGCTGAAATGCAAAAATCGCCTTCGAATTGACGGGGGCATGGGAGATGCAAGGAAAGGAGCACTCAGGATCACAGGTAGGAAGATCTCCTAACACACAGCCTCTTTATAAAAATTTACAGAAATGCTAAGACAAGGCAATTGGATGAGCTGCCAACCCCAACCCCCTGCATATATCCTATTCCCAGCCACCTTGCCAGAGCAATACAGGTGGAGGGAGCTGGCTACTTTCAAAAAGAAAAAGAAGTGCTATTCCTGACTTCAATGCCCAAAGGACCAACGTGGAATGTCGTATCATGGGATTAAGGGTGGTGGATATGAATAACAGCTGTACAGAGCTGAATAGCAAATGAAAAAAACATTCTAAAAAACTAGGCCCATGGACAAGGAAAGGATTGATAGCTATTTCCTCCTCTCAGGGATAAATGACTGGAATCCTGTACATGAATGCCTTTTATTTTCAGAACGTGTTTCTCATATACCTGCTGTTAAATCACCCTACTTGAAACAGCTTGTAGCCGCCTGATATGCCAAACCTGTTCCAGCAACAGTTTGAGAGAAAAATGAAAGCACCATAAAAAATTGGGAGGGAATGTTGATTCTTGCCACAGATTAAGTATAAACAAAAACGGGGTTGGGGGTGATGAAGGAAAATGAGAAAGGTACAAATTCAACTTTGTCTAAAATAACCTTTTCTTCCCTTTTAACAAAGTAACAGTAGTACTAATAATTTCCAATTAATTCCAGAAAAAAGCAGTCTGTCAATATTCAAATGAGGTGAAGCCTGGGTAACATTCACAAATGGAAATAAGGGGCCAGGAAACATCCTAAGAGAATAAACTTATTTACTGAACTTGGGAATGATGTTCCCTTGCCTAGGGTTTAAATTAAAAGCACTTCAAGCAGCAAATTTCTTCAGACAGACATGCTTCCCGGGTTAAAGTAAACGGCCTAAAAATGCTTATGCAAGGAGAGTTTTACTTCTTCCAAACTCCTATTAAATAATGTGTACTTATCTTTGATTACCGCCTATTTAAAAAAAAAAAAAGCTACAGCTGAAATTGGATTAAGAACTTCTGCTGAAAACGATTTATTGCATAACACAACTCTGACAGGCTGAATCTCCGGCCACCAACTGAGCCTTTATAAAAATCTGCTGGGCAGCTGCCAAGTCAGCTCTTTTGCGTCTGAGCATGTCAGACATCCGCCGTCGTCAAGGCAGCAGCATGGCAGCAAGACGTCCACACGTTCATAGTTAAAGGGAACAGAGCAGCCAGAACCAAGCAACTCGGCATTAAACCCTCCTGCAGTGCTGGATCTGACAGTTCGCTTTTTCAGCGTAATCAAAAAAGACCCAACATCTACAGCAGGATTATCTTTCAGCATCTAACAGAAACCTGGATTGTCAATTTACCTTCATTGGAGGAGTGGTGGCGGGGAAATCAAATTACAAATAAATGATTGGCCAGTGTCTTCAAAAATCAAATCAAATAAATAGACAGTTCAACATCACCAAGGCCAGTGTGCAACTACATGACTTCATTTTGGGAATTTATGTTACTAGAATTTCCTTGGGAATTTACATTAATTTATTTAAAAAGAAATTCTAAAATTCGGATCTTTTAATCACTAATGCCTTTTTATGTTCATTATAATATACGCCCCAAAAATCCCCAAATGCCACATTCTAATCTGCACCGTCTAATATAGTAGCCACTAGTCACACATAAGTACTTATAATTAACTCAATTAAAATTTAAAATTAAGCTCCTTGAGTCATGCTGGTCACACTTGAGTTACTCAATGGCCACAATCCCCCCCACCTGTCAATGGACAGCACAGCTACAGAAGACCTCCGTCATCACAAGAAGTTCTTTTGGACAGCACTGACATATCTGTCTTCAACTGGATAGGGGTTTCAATTGACAGTGTGTGTTATGCGATAGTGCATTTTACTACATCCCTGAGTCTTCAAAGTATGTGCCTTATGCGTTACTCCATTTAGCAAGAAAACCGTGGGAGACAAGAAACCTTTCACAAGAAAATTCGAGTCTAAAGCAGGCAAGAACTATTCAAAGTGCAGACATCCACTCATACAACTCTCCTGGCTGGAAGTGGTTCCAATCCTGCGGGCCACATCTGGCCTCTAGAGGTTTTGCAGGAAACGTATATGACATTCTGAAGATGAAGTAAAGTCTGTCCGCAAAGCCTTGAAGACACACTGTTTTCCTATGCCTTCAAATCCTTTCCTAAAGAAACCACTACAAAATAAAGCCTCCGGGATTAAGGCCAGACAAAAGCCAGTCCTCTCCACCAGCTAGTCTCCAAGTACCCACAGGGTGGCCCAAACCAGCTTGATCTGATTCACGGTTGCCCCTTACTCACAGAGCTGGTTAGAATTATGGACCTGTGGGCGACGGCTGCTGTTTCTTCTACCAGGACCCAGGGCACTGCTGGGGGATCATTTTATGAGATCAGTGCCTGACTGACTACCCCACCCTAACCCCAGCAAGGAAATAAGCAGAAGTATACGTATATTGTCACAAGACTGGTTATCTCTGGTCATGTTATATTACAAACCACCCATTTATTTCTGTCTATCTTATGCAAATTTCCACACTAACAGAAAGTCTACAAATCAACTCTGTCCTTGGACTTAACATAAACTGACATACTGCCTTATTTTTTCCAGAAACAGGTGAAGTTGTCTCACGCCTTAACCCCTTCCTGTGTCCTCCAGCCCTTCCAATAATTAACAACCACCCTGGGTTTGGCGTCCTTTCATTACAGGTACGGGTCTCCAGAAACCATTCTGATGCCCATTTCCCCTCCAAACAGCATTTCCCACTAATAACGTGTGTCCACCGAGCGACAGGCCACACACATTTCCTGTACATATTCTCTTCCACATTTTACAACTAGCATACTTATTACACAAACATCTTTAAATTCTGAAACTGAGGTTCAGAGGTGTGAAGTAGTACAGATCACATCCTGACTAGTCTGTGTCTTACAAGCCTTTTATGTTCCTGCCACATAGCAATGAGTCCAGCACACAGCAGGCACTTGAAAGCCATTCCAAGACACAACACAGGGAAACAGGTAGCAGGTGGAAAGAGAACAGTGAGCGAGAGGTACAAAGAAGCCTGGATTCCAATTCAGAAATTCTGTGAATCTTACAGTGGCTCATGTGTAAAACAAAAATTGTCTAAGGCAATGGTGGCCAACTTGAGCAGACATCAGAAACACAGGGCTTGTGAACACACACTGTGCACAGCCTCCTTTCGCTGAGATTCTCTCAGGTGTAGCTAATGCTGCTGGTTCAGGGATTACATGTGAGAAGTGCTGGTGTTCGAACACCAGACATACAGTGTATTCAACTTTCATCCTAGTCTTCCAGGAAAACCGTTCTCACTGCCATGAGAAACACTGTAATTGCCAAATTGAACGCAAACTTTTTATTGGCAACTGGACTCTCCCCTGGATTTCCTGCCACACTAAAATACCTTTTCTGCTGTTTCATCACCCCCACCACCTTCAAGTTTGATTCTTCTGACCTCCCCTTATCTCCAATCATAATCTAAATACCGATGACTACTAAATCATCTTCTTGACAATCTCCTCCCTCCCCACCACAACCCTCTCCACACCACCCTCCTGGCTGCTTTGGTCTAGAAATCTAAACTGGACTTGGACTTTCTTTCTCATTGTTGACATTTGCCTGTCTCTCAACTCCTTGGATACATATTTAAAACAGAAATCTCATTTCTTTCCAAAGAGAAGAAATCTAAAATGTCTCTACCACCAACTAATCTCAATTTCAACCATCTATCCCACGTTCTTTCTCTACAAACACAGCTACGCTGCAATGACTCCATCCTTGTCACTACTTCCCCTAACGAAGCCTTTCCATGCCTCCTCAGAATCTGCAGAAGAAACCTCTGAATTTCCTTGCAGAGCCATAAAGGCCTATCATCAGTCTAACTTCCCTTACAGGCTTTAATTTCCACACAACTACCAACATCCCTAATTGATAAGGTATGAGAATCTCCTAGGGGCAAAAGCTCTCATCTTCAGACCCCACGTCCAAACAAATGCCAGTGTTTACTAACTGCATACTAATCATAACTTCAATAGTAATGCTACAGTAAACAGAGCTGCCTTTCTCAAGAGACAAGAATAAAAGTCCATTCTCAATTCTTTTTCATACCAATGTGTTGGCACCTAGAAATAAACAAGTCTTGATTTACCAGCTATGTCTGTTTCACTTAATGACCTAAGGCTGGCTGTTCATTCTGTATTGCAAAGAATCCATGATCCTATGTAACCCTGGGACAAGACCTCAATAACATTTAAACTGATACATTTTCAACAAGTTAAATTGCTCCTCTTCCAGGCCTGGCACGGCAGCTCACGCCTGTAATCCCAGCACTTTGAGAGGCTGGGGGCAGAGGGGAGACGGGCAGCGCACACAGATCACCTGAGGTCAAGAGTTCAAGACCAGCCTGGCCAACATGGTGAAACCCACTAAAAATACAAAAACTAGCAGGGCATGCTGGTACATGTGTAGTTGCAGCTACTCCGGAGGCTGGGGCAGGAGAATCACTTGAACTCAGAAGGCAGAGTTTGCAGTGAGCTGAGATTGCGCCACTGCACTCCAGCCTGGGAGACAGATCCAGACTCCGTCTCAAAAAAAAAAAAAAAAAAAAATTCCTCCCCCTCCAAAGACAAGATTTAACTATCTCTAACAATACTTTGCAACAATCACCATTGTTTCACCCACCTAAACAAAACTGAACCTTTTCTTTGGTCCGTGCATCCCAGCCAGTTCCAACATTTTCTCCTTTATGCAGAATGAGGTTTCTTGCAGTTATGTTTAGCTCTATAACACTGGAATAATGTGGCAGTTTGGGGGTTTCATGAAGAAATTCATGCTTACCCAAAGCCATGAGGACTGATCACCCCCTCCCCCAAAAAAAGGTGGCATGGCATACCTACAACCTCATTTTAAGTTAAAGTTGCTAGGGAATGCAAATATGGCTATCAAGAAGCAAAGTTACAATTCTTCCTATCTTTACAATTTGCAATCATACAAGAAACAAAAGATGTGTTATAAGCAAAGTGGATGTATGTAGAAATTTACCATTTACACTTCGGGTGATGTGTGTGAAAGGACAGAGGAGGAAGTGGGGAAAATAACAAATTTGCTCTACATGGGAAACCACTGGAGACTTGGGAGCAAAGAAGTAGCAGACTTTGAGCACTGACTGCAGTGTTGAGGGCAAATCACGGGGGACGGTGGTGTGGAAAAACAAGGGAGGCTGAGGCAGTTACCTGTACAAGAGATGAGGACCAGGTTGGTGCAAAAGACTGACAACTGGTTATATTCTGGAACAAGACTGGGCCAAGAGAAGGCTGAGAGACTGGATGTGGAGTGTATGAAACAGCAATACATCCAAAGGTTTTCATCTCAGTAAAGAGAGTCACCTCCACTGAATTTTTCAATGTGCTGTTACCTGTTACAGACCCTAGAGAAAGTATCAGTTCAGTCCAGAGACATGAATGTAGTTGGGTGGTTTTAATTGAAACTCACAATCTAAATTTAGGTGCCCTAATTTACTGAAGAGCAAAACAACAAAAAACAAAACAAAACAAAAGCCTTTACGTATTGATTTAAAAGTCAAGAGTGAATCCAAGTCAAGGTTGGCGGACCTCGCTGTGCCTTTTTTTAGCTAACAAGGTTTTCAGAACCTTTGGGAAAACGACGCTTTAAAATATAAAGACTAGGTTGGGCGCAGTGGCTCATGTCTGTAATTCTCACACATTGGGAGGCTAAGGTAAGAAGACTGCTTGAGCCCAGGAGTCCAAGACAACCCTGGCCAATAGAGCAAGAGACTCTCATCTCTACCACAAAAATTTTAAATTAGCTAAAAATTTAAAATTAGGCACGATGGCACATTCCTGTGGTCCAAGCCACTCCAGAGGCTGAGGTGAGAAGATTGCTTGAGCACAGGAGTTCTGAGGTTACAGTGAGCTATGATCGAGCCACTGCACTCCAGCTTGGGCGACTGACTGAGTGTGACCCTGTCTCACAAAAATACAATAAATAGGCCGGGCACAGTGGCTCACTCCTGTAATCCCTGTACTTTGGGAGGCGGAGGTGGGCAGATCACGAGGTCAGGAGTTGAAGACCAGCCAGGCCAACACGGTGAAACCCCATCTCTATAAAAAAAAATACAGAAATTAGCTGGGCATGGTGTCACGTGCCTGTAATCCCAGCTACTGAGAGGCTGAGGCAGGAGAACTGCTTGAACCAGGACCCAGGAGGCAGAGGTTGCTGTGAACAGAGATCGTGCCACTGCACTTCAGCCTGGGCTACACAGTGAGACTTAGTCTCAAAAATGAAATAAAATAAAAAAATAAAATAAAATAAATACTACAAAGGAATAAAATAGAAATGTATAAAATATAAAGAACGACTAACACAGAAGAGTCTCAGACAGAAAGAGAAATTACTCAAGAGCCATTCTCTGAAAATCTACATTTGACATCACAAGCCCTAACTCATGAGATGAGATTTTGCTAATGTAACAGGGGAGGACGTAGAAATTCATCACGTCTATAATCCCAACACTTTGGGAGGCTGAGGCAGGTAGAGCACCTGAGGTCAAGAGTTCAAGACCAACCTGGCCTGGAAGGTGAAATGCCGTCTCCACTAAAAATACAAAACTTAGCAAGGCGTGGTGGCAGGTGCCTGTAGTCCCAGCTCCTCGGGACGCTGGGACAGGAGAACTGCTCGAACCCGGGAGGCAGAGATCGCACCACTGCAATCCAGCCTGGTAGGCAGAGTGAGACTCCATCTCAAAGATAAAAAAAGAAAAAGAAAAAAGGAAATCCATCCATCACTGCTGGTGAGGAAATTCTAATACCCACTGAGGTTATCATCAACCCCACCTGCCTCTCTCTAACACACACCCCCACCCCTACCACAGATAGCCTTATTTATATTTAGGCTTTCAATGCAAATAAGA
>NW_012108919.1:3186996-3191166 GCF_000951045.1 Mandrillus leucophaeus | reverse complement strand
CAGGACCCAGGAGGCAGAGGTTGCTGTGAACAGAGATCGTGCCACTGCACTTCAGCCTGGGCTACACAGTGAGACTTAGTCTCAAAAATGAAATAAAATAAAAAAATAAAATAAAATAAATACTACAAAGGAATAAAATAGAAATGTATAAAATATAAAGAACGACTAACACAGAAGAGTCTCAGACAGAAAGAGAAATTACTCAAGAGCCATTCTCTGAAAATCTACATTTGACATCACAAGCCCTAACTTATGAGATGAGATTTTGCTAATGTAACAGGGGAGGACGTAGAAATTCATCACGCCTATAATCCCAACACTTTGGGAGGCCGAGGCAGGTAGAGCACCTGAGGTCAAGAGTTCAAGACCAACCTGGCCTGGAAGGTGAAATGCCGTCTCCACTAAAAATACAAAAATTAGCAAGGCGTGGTGGCAGGTGCCTGTAGTCCCAGCTCCTCGGGACGCTGCGACAGGAGAACTGCTCGAACCCGGGAGGCAGAGATCGCACCACTGCAATCCAGCCTGGTAGACAGAGTGAGACTCCATCTCAAAGAAAAAAAAAGAAAAAGAAAAAAGGAAATCCATCCATCACTGCTGGTGAGGAAATTCTAATACCCACTGAGGTTATCATCAACCCCACCTGCCTCTCTCTAACACACACCCCCACCCCTACCACAGATAGCCTTATTTATATTTAGGCTTTCAATGCAAATAAGAAAAATGCAGAGGCCAAGTGAGTGAAGTGACACTGGCCTAGGGCCTGCCCACGCGGGTAGCTAAAAATATAGTCATGATACTCTCCTGAGCAACACCAAGACTGTTCAGGTTTCAGGCAGCTGCAAATCAGAAAGATGTGTGTGGCAGTGAAATGAACTTTCTCTCCAGTCAATGAATCCAGAAAGAACCCAGAAAAGTAACCTCTGGATGTCACATCAGGGCAGGAGGTACAGCCAAAAACGCTGCCGTATACAGTATACAGTATACAGCAGCGCAACATCCAAAGGAGTAAACCCTAGGACTTGTAGGGAAACTGCAGAAAATCATTCCCACTCAGAAAAGGTTTTATTTTACTAACCTGTGAGTCACGCCCTGCTGCTATACCTACACACTGTGGTTTGAATTTCTTCTTCCATAAACCTTGAGCTCCTGAAGCAAAGATTCTCCCTAAAACATTCTTTATTCTATTTCCTGGAAGGCCACATTCCTATCTTTCTAACAAGTCTTCTTATCGCCACTGCTGGTGGTTTGTGTTCAAGCTTGTGCAGCACTCACTGGGAGCACACTCCTAGAACACTAGTGGTCAGGCATGGCCGCCCTGGAAACCACCTAATGATTTCCTCACCCTCACATTGACTTAACTGGTCCGGGTATGGCCTGTGCCAGAGATCTCAGAAACTCAGAATGGCTGCTCTAGAATTCAGTCCCGCCACCTCCCAAATCAGCCTCATGGCATTAAAATAATGTATATTCCAACAACTGCTTAACATCAAGACTGGTACGTGTTAAAAGCTTAGTAACTGACTCTAGAGAGAAAGAAGGGAAACCTTTGTAACTAAGGAAACCAGCTGTTTAAACAGCACACAGAAGGAATGGCCTGATACACATTTTTCTTGACAGTAATTCTCTGAAAATGAGAATTCACTATTCTCAGAAAAAGTAAAAAGGTTACAGTGGACACAAGTTTTCATTCATTGAAACATAAAATGAGCAGCTATTGGCTTTAAGAAACAGAATCAATCAGCTATCATCCATTCAAAGCTTCTGCTGCTCCAACTCAATGAGGAAAATCTCATTAACCCTGAATCTCTGAGTCAGAGGTAACTCAGTCCTTATCCACCATCAACACAAAAACACTGTGTTAGTACCAGTATCAGGAAACTGTGTTGTGATTCTTCATTTATTTAATAATAGCAGAAAGGAGAGATTGGAAAAACCAGACCATCTTTGATTCAATATATCTCATCACCAGAAACTAATCACTAATTAAAGTCAATATATGAAGATGAGAAACAGTTTCTCTTCCTACTAACATTAAAGTTGATGATAGAAACGCTTATAAGAATAGTAAACAGGTTATAGTACACAAACAACATTTTTTTTAAAAGCTAGTTGGGGCTTGACAAACTTTTTAGAACATCTTACAAAAGCCCTGACCTCAAAGAGAACACTTTCCAATTTTAACATACATGCCCACACAAAGAAACACAGTGGACACGCCCCACAGGCCAAAATAAAATGCTCTCTAGTAATTACCATAAATAGAAAAAGGAGATGGGCTTCCTGAGTCAGAATGCAGAGCACAAGAAAAACCACCAGCACAAACACATCATAAACAAAATGACATGGCCAACAGTAAACTCGGAAGACAGTGGAATTGCTTCTCAGTGCGCTACAAAGAAACACATCTGGAAGATGCTTCAACAAGAGAAGGGGGTGTCCGTGGGTCTGCAGAGGGCTGCTGCAAGGATATACAGCAAGCCAGTGTCCTCCTAAAACACACAACATAGCAGCCAGTAACAACTCACTTTCTGCAGGAAAAGCAAGATTTTTTTTTTAATTCCAGCATCTACAGTTTAAAGATTTGACAAAAGATTTCTTATTTTTCTGGATTGTGATTATCTCCCCTAAATTTGATACAGAGCTTCTCCACCAACGGTCTTTCAATTTGTGGGAATTAAAAAAAAAAAAAATCGATAAATAACATTTGCTTAGACAGACTTTTGCCTTTACAAAGAGCTTCAGAGTCTCCAAATACCTCTTAAATGAACATGTAAGACAGCTGTCCATCCAGACCCACACTAGACCCATTTTGAATGTCAGTCTGAAGTTATAATTTATGTTCACTGACATGTAATGTTTAAATCACATCCATAATGAACCTGTGATTAAAGACTAAGAATGAATTCAGAGCATGAAAATTTGCCTCAGAACCAAGTCCGTCTAAATTGTACTGTATTTTATTTGATCCAAAGTCGCACTGTTGTAAAAACTGTGAACTTCATTACTGCAAAATCCCATGTGATGTATGCTTATGGTTGCACTGATTCAGCTTACTTCACTAAGACTTTACATACTCGATGAAAAAATGCACGGCTTTCCTAGGCCACGAAGGACGTCTGGACGCAGCAGCCCCTAGTCTTGGAACACAGTAAGGCTTCGTTTCCTAGAGACGGTCTTTCACTCTGCACTGAGCAAAAGGTACTTAGAACACATAGCCAAGTAACGGTGAAACAAAGTTTTTTTGTTGTTTTTTGTTTCTTTGTTTTTGAGACGGAGTCTCAATCTGCTGCCCAGGCTGGATGGAGTGCAGTGGTGCACTTTCGGCTCACTGCAACCTCTGCCTCCCGGGCTCAAGTGATACTCCTGACTCAGCCTAAGTAGCTGGGACTACAGGCACGTACCACTAAGACCAGGGAATTTTGTATTTTTAATACAGACGGGGTTTCTCCATGTTGGCCAGGTTGGTCTTGAACTGCTGACCTCAGGTGATCCACCCACCTCGGCCTCCAAAAATGCTGTGATTACAGGCACGAGCCACTGCGTCTGACCCAGAAACAAAGTTTGTAACATAAATAACAAGAATCCCAAATATGAGATAATGAAAACAACTGAGTCACTTGTCTTGTTCCTGTATTTACATTAGGAAAATGTGCACATTAATAAAACTATAATACATTCCTTCCCACTTCAAACTTATATTTATGAATTTGCCTAAACAATACGCTTTCCCTTACATATGAAACACAATGTACCACGTGACAAATAGGAAGTTAAAATATATGTACTTGTTAAAGATTCCATAGACGTGAAGTTAAGACAAATCCACTAGAATGACTGTAATAAAAACAAGCAGAAAAACAGCAGACGCTGGTGAAGACGAAGAAACGGGAAATCCCATACAGCGATTGTGGGAAAGCTACTTAGGCCAAGTGTGGGTTCCTCAAAACGTTGAACATAGAATTATTCAATTCTCCTCCTAGGCTCTCATGTAAAACGTGAACACAAATGTTCACAGCAGCATTATACATAATAGCCAAAAAGAATAAACAACCCAACTGTCCATCAAATGATGAAAAAATGAACGAAATATGGTATATACTTACAATAGGATATTTAGCCACCTAGAAGATTTCATGGGGCAGCATGGACGAACCTTGAAAACATACCTAG
>NW_012108919.1:3175462-3185846 GCF_000951045.1 Mandrillus leucophaeus | reverse complement strand
TTGAACTCTTATCATGGTCAGCAATCCATAGCCTAACCAACGTTTTTGTGCTTGTTCCCTACCTGAAATTCACCTCCCTGGCTCTTCTCTTAAAATATTCAGTTCTCAAATATCACCTTCTCAAAGCCTTCTCTGACCAGCCTATATCCCAGTCTAAGTAACTCCTTTAACATTCTTTACAGCATTTATCAACCACACAATTCTTACTTGTAGGGGGGGTATGTATTCTACGGTTTCCTAACTACATTACCAGCTGAATTTCACCAATCATGTGGCCAAAACCATCAAAGTAGCATTCGATATATTGAACACTTTTAGAGTCCAGGGGTCTGGGTTCAAATCCCAGCTCGCTGCTTACTGGCTCTGTGACCTTGGGGAATGTTAAGTACATGCTCATTTCCTTATCTGTGCTTGAATGCCTGCTGTGTATATAATGCACTGAAAGTTTTTAGAAGTGTGCCTGACAGTGTTACTTGCTGAAGCAGTAATATCAAATGTCTAACTCCTGTGTTAATAAAGGACAAAGAAAGCATTAAAGCATGTACTAATTTCCTGTTGCTGTTAACAAATTATCACATCTGTGTCTTAAAACACAAATTTTCTTACAGTTCTGGAACTAAGAAGTCCAAAATCAGTTTCACTGTGCTGGTGGCGTTACCAAGGCTGGATTTTTCTGCAAGCTCTGAGAGAATCCAATACCGTACCCTTTTCAGCTTCTCATGGCTGCTAATATGCCTTGGCTTATGGCCCCCTCATCCATCCTCAAACTGCACCACTCCCACCTTCAGTCCTGTTTTCTCATCTCACTTTTTGCTCTGACAGTTTTATAAGGATCCTTGTGATTACACTGGGCTCACCTGGATACTCTTCTAATGATCCTTGATCAATCCTATCTGCAAAACCCCTTGTACTTAGATACACCTGTGAACAAGACAGAACTTGCTGCCATTGAAATATACCCCATGCTGAACTCTGAAAAGGCTATACAAGGATGTGCTGGCACAGAGGGAAATGTTATCTTGAACTGTATGCTTTAGGAACATGAATAGCAGATATTTTTTCCCCATTTGTTTTTATTTTACTGTAGATAAAAGATCAGGTTCTTGAATTTCCTACTAACGAAGTATGAACACCTGAGTGGGTCAAAAATAATTGGTGGCTCCAAGTGATGCAAAACTACCATCTCTGTTATGTTTCCCTAGAAACAAAAAAGTAATTGTTTTGACTGAAAAGAATTTTTCTTTCTTTGCATTGAAATCCTGAAGAGGTAGGAGGAGTAGAGAATTGGTTGAAGGGGTTTACAATTGTTCTGAGTTCTCAATAAAGAGAAACATGGAATTCCAATCAGGAATAGGATCATTCTAATGTGATAGGCTCCCTAACTTCTGAGCCTGCAGCTTATTACTAGAACACTTAATTTACCATAATCAATCGGCATTACATTTTGGAATACTATTTTGTTGTTGTTGCTCAGAAAGAGACCTTCCTCAATAATGATATTTATTTTTTCCTAAATAAGTATTTTTGTCCCCAGACTGCTCTTTTTAAAACCACCATTTAAGTGGAAATTTAAATAAGATACAAATGGATCAAAGCTTTCTCATAATAGGTACAATGATATGAATTAAGCTCAAGATGTCTACTGTAATGTATATAAGTGAACAATAAACACATGAAAACATAATCAACACCATTAGTGGGTAAATGCAAATCAAAACAGCAGCAATGAGATACCACTTCACATCTACTACAATAACTATTTTTCTAAAAAGACAGGCAATAAGTATCGGAAAGGATGCAGAGAAATTGGAACCTCAAACACTCTGTTTGGAACCTCAAACAGAGTGTAAAATCATACAGTGGCTCTGAAAAATACTTAAAAGGCTATTACTCAAAAAGTTACCATGTGACCCAGAAATTCAATTCCCTGGCATCCACCCAAAAGTGAAAACCAGTCCACACCAAAACTTGCTCACAAATGTTCACAGCACCATTATTCATCATGACATAACAAGGAAAACACTCAGCCAGGTGTCCATCAACTGACGAATGAATAAAATGGGACATATCCATACAACAGAATATTGTTCAGCAATAAAAGCAAAAGATGTATTGATGTCTCAATAGCCTTTTGCAGCTCTAATAAGTAACCTCGCGGCGCTATGCTATGCAGATTTACTTACAAAACTTACTCCACTGCACACATTGACTATTTACAGTGAATTTAGACTTATAGTCACGTCTGAGGGGGAAAAAGCAGAGGTTGCACCCCGCCTTTGAACTGTTCTGCCAGCTGGAAGCACACTACCACTGTCTGCTCCCTACAGCCACGTGAACTACTTAATAGACACTGAGACAACTTCATGTTTCCAGGAGGTTAAAGGAGAGTAAGGTGGAAAGGACTGAAGTGCAGGAAAAGGATCTGCAAGGAAATCCCAAGATGCAGAGCTTCATTTGTATCCCTGACTTAGACCTCCCAGGCCATGCTTTGAGCCTTCCTTTCACTATTTCACTATTCCTGGATCATGTGGTCATGTGGTCCTCTGGGGACTTTTTAGTAACCTACATCTGAGCCGGGGAAAAAATAGTCTTCCTCTCCAATGACAATGCACGCTATCAGGAAATAGCTTACAGACAGAGGACAACGTAACATTAATATTGAGAATGGGGTGGGGAGGCAGGGGGCTACATAGTTTAACAAGAGAGCCTTCCTTGTTAAAATTATAGTCTTTCAGGAATCTCAGCTAAGCATCATGGCTCAGATTTTAGCAGCCTTTAATATTTTCTGTTATAATGAATAACATGCCAATGAATTAATTTGGGTTCAAGAAACTAACATGATTTCAGGAGGGCAACGGGGAAGATAAGCCTGCAATGAAGAGCTGTGTTCCTCCATTACATCGGAGAGAAAAGAGGGAGAACTATTACTGAAAAAAATTAAAAAGGAAGAAATATCAATATCTATTTTAAATGCCTCATGGCCTCAGATTCGGCACAGTGATTATCCTTTTGGAAAAGGATATGTGCAACAGTAATCACTCCTTTATACCACCATCTCTCAAGCCAAGTCAACACTAGTTTGAAGAGAGAATCTCCTGGTATGTCATCAGCAGAGGGAAGCGGGGAGCGGAGAGCACTTGGAAGAAGTAAGAGGGCGAGTGACTCAGGCCGTCGCTCCCTGCCAAGGGAAGCAGCTACAGATGCCAAAACATCCCATTTTATAAGGCTGCACAAAAGTGTGTGCCTCTCTGGACCACACAGCAACTCATCAGAAGCCCAGGATAACTTCCCAGTTGAATCCATACGTTGGTCACTTCCCCAAGATTAAATTGAATCCAATGGTGAATAGGAGTGGCTTCCAGAACACAGGTGCAAGTCAGTGGCCTTGTGTGATATAAATGCACCTACTCCTAGCAACAGATGCTACACACGCACCAACATTTGCATATGCCACCCCTCTATTTTACATGAGGAAAGTGAGACCCAGAAAGGCCTGCTCATTTGAACCCATTTGGAGCAGAGCAGGGATGAGACCCAGGCCTCCTGCTCCATGAGTCCAATGTCATTCCACGAGGGTCCCAGCTAGAAGGAAGGTTTCCAGTTTGACTATTTAACCCAGCAATCCCTCCGTGGTAGCTATTGGTGGGAACAAAAACAAGAGGCTGACCGGAATCCTCCTAGCTGTTCCCCTAACTCACTCATATTCACCTTTCAGCATCTCTTTACCCGGGATAAGTTTTCACCAGACCCTCTCAGAGCATTAGTTACTGTTGGTATTACTCAGAAATGCTTGGTTCCCTGGGGTGACCTCTGTTTTCCTCATACCAAATGAACACAGTAGGTCTTCGGTAACATCCTCTCTGTTAACGAAAAAGGCACCTTCAAATATGAAATTCGCATTTTATTACATACCACTCAAACTGAAAACACGACTGCTATTTAGTAATCCTTAATCCAAGATATCTACTTTTTTTTTTTACTTTGAAATCTCTTTTAGGTACAAGGATGTGGCAGTTTCTCCTGCCTCCAGCTACCCTGGAATAAGCAAGCAATCCTTGAGGGCCTAACATAACTTTATTTAAGGATCGTCTTCCTGTAATTAGGTTGCCAAAAATATTTGGTAGTTGTTTTGCAATCAAAACTGAAATTTTGGTCATTCCTCCCACACCAAATATTTATTTCACTAAAATCAAATGTACAGCCTTGCTGCCACTCAATTTCTATGCCTTTGTCAATTCAAAAAAAAAAACTAAAATATAATTTGGCATTGAAATGAAATCAATGTGAATCTTGTTTAAATAGCAATTAAATGCAATCGGTGAAGGGCCAATGATGTGGTGATGAAGTTATGAACAACCTGGACCAAATAAACTCACACTTAGGCGATGTGACTGACGAAACTGGGTTGTTTCTCATTTTAGACATTTTAAAATGTGAAAACCAAGCACATCTTGGAATCAATGAAGTATGATAATTTATGATCACCACTGGTCAGTAACACCAAAGTTCTTCCCACTAGCTATAGAGTCTCCATGTTACTAATGAAGGTGGACACCTGCTTAGATGTACTTCTTGATTAACATCTCCAGCTCAAGACTGAGTGAGCCAGGACAGACCTGCCTTCATCAGAAATACGGCAAAACACAGCCTATTTCCTTTATTTCAGGTGCGTGGTCAACATGCAGCACAAAAATAACAGCATATTGGTCTCCCGGTCCCTTAGACCTTATTGATCACGATTCTGTGACTTTACCCTTAGACCTTACTTATCATGACTGTGTGACTGTACTGATGTAGGCCTCAGGTCACACCCTCGAGCTTAATGGAGGAGGCTGTCTCCCCAAATTCCAGCCGTGTGTTGAAACAGATGCTGGGCTTGCAGAGTTCAACAAACAATCCAGCAGACTTACACAACATTCAGATCCAAGACATGATGGACCCAGCTACTTCCACTCAACCAATCTCTGTTAACTTTCCTCATCTAACCAATAACACGTTGCCACAAGAATCAGGAATATCCAGGTTTGACATCCTTGGCAAAAGATGCAGAATCACAGCCTGAGAATAAACTCTGGCATTGTATATACATTTCAACGGTGTCTGTCTCATCTCCAAAACAGAGTACCTGCAAGGATTCTAGCTAGAAGAGATGATGTGTTAAGCTGAAGGCCAGAATAAGGCATTGCTTGCGGGAAGGAGGTAGCATCCCCAGCCTTCATCTTTCCTTCTGTCTTTTGATAGAATGCAGCACTAGCCTAAGGGGCAGTGGGCTGGGGGAGAGGAAATGGGAAGCTCAGTGTTTCTGCCCTGGTTTATACTTCCCTTCATGGAATCCCTTCCTTTTTTCCTCAGTGTTCCTGCAGGAGTTCCTCATGCGTGATGAGCCAAAAGCCATCAGTGATCTTTGGCCAAAACTGCAATTATGCAGCTGCCAATGCCAAAACCCAGTACCACTTCTAAAACCGTGCACTTTAATTTGTACTATTCCTCCAGACTGAACAATCCTGGAAATAGAAGTGAGAATTTTCCAACCTGCAAATAGTTCTACTGAAAACGTTCAAGTCATTCTCACTGGCTACCCCAGTTGGGCCCTCTTCACACAAATAGCTAATTAGGGCACATAATGTTGCTGTGGTTGTGGATGGAGACACTAAAAATTTACCTGCCCACAAAATTCCATCCAGATGGAACATTTTTGTTTAGTATCTCCCATCTCCAATAAAAAGTTACCATCTTGGATTAGAAAACAAAACCTAATATAGCAATTAGGTCCTTCAAAACTAACCAGGACCTATCTACCACATCACCCCAAAATGAGCTATGACTTCATAGATGGGATCCAGATTTTTCTTTTAGTATTGAAAAGCAGAACAACATAAGCTGCAAGGTCAAGAGGGGAACTCATGTTGCAATATAGTTTAAGGAATCTCAATGAAAACGTTTTTCCATTCCTAATACACACACAATTAACGTGAAAACCCTTTTCAGCATTGTCCATCGAGTTCCTTTCATGGTCTTAATTAACAAGTCTTAAACTTCCATCCTATTTGCTTCACATGGTATGCTACTGAAATAAATATTTATTTTCCAATTAATTGGCTTAATTCATCCCCCTCCACCTCTCCATCCACAAAGAGGTAGAAAATAGTAACCACTAAACCTAAGCAGCAAAGCCTACTCTGGTCCGAGCTGCCCACACTAGTTCTCCTGTTGCAGCTGCTTCTCATCTAGCTGGGAGCTGGGTCTGCAAAAGCTTGATTGTGGGCTTTTTACCTGTAATGGTTTCAGTGAAGAATAAAGAACAATGTCTGACGTTTTTATACTTGAGAAGAAAGCAGGAGTAATTCTCTCTGCCCTTTCAAGTATAACTGAAGAGAAGAGGAACAGAAAACCCACAAGTTAACTTCTAGAAAAAAATATTAAATCCAGTTCAAACTTTAAACCATTTCTATGAGCTTATGAAGACTGAACCAGTCCCAGTCCATGGAAGTTTATAAAATACAATTTAGAAAACACTGAGAACCACTCCCACAAAGATTATCTACTGTAATGAATATTCGTAGGAAAAAACAGAAATAAAAGAAGTAATTGGCCGGGTGCAGTGGCTCACACCTGTAATCCCAGCACTTTGGGAGGCTGAGGCAGGCTGATCACGAGGTCAGGAGTTCCAGACCAGCCTAGTCAACATAGTGAAACCCCTTCTATACTAAAAATATAAAAATTAGCCAGGTGCGGTGGTAGGCGCCTGTAATCCCAGTTACTCGGGAGGCTGAGGCAGGAAAACCGCTTGAATCCAAGAGGCGACGTTGCAGTGAGCCAAGATCACGCCACTGCACTCCAGTTTGGGTGACAGAGCAAGACTTCATCACACACAAAAAATAATAATAATAATAATGAAGGAGGAGGAGGAGGAGGAGAAAAAAGAGGAGGAGGAAGAGGAGAAGGAGGAGGAGGAGGAGGAGAAGAAATTAAAATAAGTAAACTTCCTTGCAGCTGGGTGTGGTGGCTCACACCTATATCCCTGCAGTTTGGATGCTTCCTCTTGAGCCCAGGAGTTCAAGACCAGCCTGGGCAAAATAGGAAGACAGCATCAATACAAAAACATTTTTAAAGTCAGCTGGGCATGGTGGCATGCACCTGTGATCCCAGCTTTTCACAAGGCTGCGGTGGGAGGATCACTTGAGGCCTGGAGGTCAGGGCTACTGTGAGTCGTGATAGTGCCATTGCACTCCAGCTTGGGTGACAGAGACCCTGTCTGAAAAATAACAAATACGCTTCCTTGTCTGGTAAAAGGGATTTCTGAGCCATCACCACCAACATACACAAAGTGGAAATGTTTAAACCCCAACAGAATTCTTTTTTTAAAAAGTCATTGGTGTAACCGGTGAAGAATATCTCATATTTTATCTCATTTTCTTTCACAAGCTCAACAATAATACATTAGATAGTATACCCAGGAATCTAAACACATATCATGGAAAACAAAATATTTTTCTCAAATGCTTGCTCACCAACCACGTGAGTAATCAGGGAAGGCAAAATGAATTCTGATGGTGTAAAAGGTTAAAATACTGAGAAGAATGCTTGCTTGCATAAAACAAAATAACCACTTCTCTCATCATTAAGCATGTGTGCTTCTCCCATACTTCCCACCACCTCCGCATTTCATCAACATACTTCCTTTCTAAATACTTTCAAAAGGTTTAGGATAGCATTTCACCACCTACCTGGGTCCTTCTTTTCCCCACACCCTCATTGTGCCCATAAATTATAGCTAAATTCTCAACCCAACTACTTAAATATACAGTAGCTGCTGAATATTTAGTTACTTAACATGTATTCTCATGTTCTTAACCATGAAATGTCTCAGGGATGACACTCAAATACCGCTATAAGAAAACAGTCCACCTGTCTTTTCTTCTGATACAAAATATTACAATTACTGCCGGGCTCGGTGGTTCACACCTGTAATCCCCGCACTTTGGGAGGCAGAGGCAGGTGGATCACGAGGTCAGGAGTTCAAGACAAGCCTGGCCAACCTGCTGAAACCCTGTGTCTACTAAAAATACAAAAATTAGCTGGGTGAATCCCAGGCTATTTGGGAGGCAGAGGAAGAAGAACTGCTTGAACTCAGGAGATGGAGGTTGCAGTAAGCCGAGATCATGCCACTGCACTCCAGCCTGAGTGACAAAGCAAGAATCTGTCTTCCGAAAAAAAATTTACAATTACTTCAATAGGAATAAATGTCACCACTACAAGCATCCAGATGTTGTTGGAGCAGAACAAACAAAATCAAGCAAGGCTCCTGGAGATCAAGTCAAAACGGTTGCTTAAAACGATGGCTCCACATCCCTTCTCCCAGAGAAGCGGGTTAGGTACAGAGGTGCATCAACCAAATGCATAAAAGCAGAAAGGAAGAAGGAAAAAAGTCACACCAAAGCCTACTAATCTGCCCTGCAAACCCAGAAAAGCGTAAGCATGTTAATTGAAACCAGAATCTGAGAAAGCCAAGCAAACTTAAAAGGGGTGCAAACATTTATAACAAGACGAGGCGACTCATGGATTTAATTACTTCTACTATATATGACAATTAAGAATAAATGGTGGAAAACCACAAAACAGCAGACAGTAAAGAAAAAAGTTAAATGCTGATTGCCATTAGTGTTAACAGGAGTTTCTAACACCTGCTATAAGCTACTGTGTAATAAAAAGTGAATTACTCTCCTAGTGAATAAATGAATACCTTAATGAAAGCCAGGATCTTTGAGAAGCACATTTAAACTATTTTATGCCACAAAAGTGATGTTCACCAAATAGATGCTTTAATGCACATTTATCTAGATGAAAGACCCTGAACCTCTAAGCTTCCAATCTACATCTGACAACAAAACAGACTGACTGTTATCAGGAAAATCACTGACTAATAATTCATTATTTCTAATACAGACAGCTGAATGACAACAAAACTATGAACACTTACGGAATGTATATTCCATATATCACCAGTCCATGAAAGAAGGGCTAACTTATCCCAAGTTGCAAACCTGGATGAGCAGCAGAGCAGAGATTCAATTCCAGGCAGTTCCCTTCCCCAGGCTTCATCAAAGTGAGCCTTCTGGTCCACCCAAGGCTCAATGACCCAGTAACAGATTCCTAGCAACCCAAGGGCTGTGCTGAACTACAACCTTGCCCATGTACCTCTAAGAAAACGTAAGAAAATGGAATTCTTCCTCAGAAAATTTCCATCTAAGAGGAATAACGTCAAAATCTGCATTTTAAAGGAGAGCAAACTTACAAAAGCTAGAAAACGTATAAAAAGGAACTCATGGTCTTATTTCATTCCCAGCAATGTGCTATTAATATATTTAATTATGAAGTGAATTTTGGTTGAAAATTCCAAGAGGTTGAATTACTTTCCCATATACTACTTCCTATCAAAAGCTCTTTCTCAATTACACAGGAAAAGATGGGAATACATTAACTAGACCAAGATCAATGCGAAAGCTCGACCTCCAGATTTTCAATTAGAGGACAAATAAATTAACAACGGTTCTGTAGCTGAGGTGCAACTCATAAGTGATAGCAGATCACCCCAGTTTTCCAAACCAGAGTTGGTAGCCAGAGGTACCAACTTGGTGAATTTTTTACTTCCACAAGAGATTCAGGTACACATTCCTGCTTAACAATATTAGACTATGCTGCATTCCTAAATTTGCTCCAGCACCTCTTGAAAAGACCTTGAAAGACAAGAAACTTATCTACATATACAGATAAGCAGCGTACAATCAGTCTCGAAAGCTTAGAAATGAAGAAACTATACTAGAAGCTTCTGACAAGCATCACAGGAAAGCAGTACGAAAACCGGTCAACTATTATTCCTAAGCCTAGAAACCAGCTGCCGCATTAAAAAAACAAATTACACTGAGAACTGATATTTAACATGCATTATATGATTTTGCAATAGCAGCAAACTTACTTCCCTAATTAAATTAAGCTTGGCAAAAAACTAAAATCTTCAACTATCTACACAAAAGCAAGATCATAATCCAAAACAGCAGGTAATGCAATACCTTCAAAATGTTTTTTGATATTTTTATTACTATTATTAATAGCATTTTTACAGAATAAGCTATTACTAAAATTTCAGTTGATGTTCATAGAATTAC
Source organism: Mandrillus leucophaeus (assembly GCF_000951045.1). NCBI lineage: Eukaryota > Metazoa > Chordata > Mammalia > Primates > Cercopithecidae > Mandrillus > Mandrillus leucophaeus. The sequence continues at coordinate 3,175,680 of NW_012108919.1, read as the reverse complement.
AATAGTTAAGTGTTAAAAGTATTATTACAGAAAACCTCATGCAAGTAAGAGACAACCTGGGATTAAAATTTTTTCTGGGCCGGGCGCCGTAGCTCAAGCCTGTAATCCCAGCACTTTGGGAGGCCGAGACAGGTGGATCACAAGGTCAGGAGATCGAGACCATCCTGGCTAACACGGTGAAACCCCGTCTCTACTAAAAAATGCAAAAAACTAGCCAG
>NW_012108919.1:3146879-3175412 GCF_000951045.1 Mandrillus leucophaeus | reverse complement strand
CTTAAAAAGCTTTTTAGCAGTCTATCCAGGGTTTCTACATGAAATATAGCATCAAGGGCCGGGCACGGTGGCTCAAGCCTGTAATCCCAGCGCTTAGGGAGGCTGAGGTGGGCGGATCACGAGGTCAGGAGATGGAGACCATCCTGGCTAACACGGTGAAACCCCGTCTCTACTAAAAAATACAACAAAAACCTAGCCGGGCGAGTTGGCGGGCGCCTGTAGTCACAGCTACTCGGGAGGCTGAGGCAGGAGAATGGCGTAAACTCGGGAGGCGGAGCTTGCAGTGAGCTGAGATCCGGCCACTGCACTCTAGCCTGGGCGACAGAGCGAGACTCCATCTCAAAAAAAAAAAAATTTCTGGAGGTAAATCCATAAAGAAGTTAAAATAAAAAGCTGCGTATCAAATAATCTACATACTCATGGTAAGAAATAGTCATAGATCATTTGTTTCTAAAACCAGACTGAGGAATGGGAATGTTTTGGAATTAAATTGTGGTGATGCTTGCACAAGCTTACAAACAGTTTTAAAAAAAAAAAAAAAAAAAAACAATGAATTGTACACTTTAAATGGGTGAACTGTATGGAAGTGAGACATCGCAATACAGCTGGGTTGGTTTTTTTTAAACCAGAGAGCTCAGGCTTTAGTAGGACTCCCAGTCACATTTTTTAATTTCATTTTTCATTACATCATTACATCTGACAAAGCCACACACACTCCACACCCCCAGGTAAGTAAGTAGGGAAATTCCTATATGCCAGTGCGCTTTATCTAAGTTACATGCAACATGACAGAATGTTAGAGAGGAAATTACACCACTCAAGCACCACCTACTGAGTAAAAATAACAGAATTAGTAAACAACTCTCTCTTTTCATCTACTTTCCAAAAATGCTTCAAGGGTCCACCACTACCACGAAAGTAAGTTCCACAACCCCACCTTGGAAAGTTACAAAAAAAAAAAAAAAAAATCACTACTTACTCCCAAGTAGAACAGATTATCATCTACTTCCTTAAAATTCAAGAGAACTTTGCATTCGACGCCCTAGCTGTCCAGAAGGATGGCTCCCACTCACTCTCAGGCCCCGGCCTTCTCAGCAGGATCGGCAGCACAGAGCAGAATAGTCTGGAGCTATTTATCAAGTAAAAGGTTCTCCCAGGTAAATCTAAAAGTAGCATACATCAAAACCAATGTCTTATAATGTAAGTCCAGGGCACCGAAGCTATTCTCAAAACAATTGCTTTGTTTTTTCAATCTAACAACTCACCAACAGCACTTGCTTGTCCAGTTGGCTTACAGTCTTGTGATCATTATGCCAAGATCAATGTACATTAGTCTAAACAATCTGATCTTAACCAGACCCTGCTTCTGTCAAAGATAACTGAAGAGCAACATTAACTCAGAGAACATCTGCTCAATGTTGGGGGACAAAGTGACAGGATATCGAGCTGCCCTCAACACCAAATGGAACCACACTTAGCAGAGGCCTCTTTGACTGTACAATAGCCTAATTTTATACCAAAAGATTACCATACTTTCAATACACATCCAACTCTTTAATGTAACTTCAATGTGGTTAGGAGCTAGGGAGGAGTTTTTAATGGGATATTCACCATCGTTGTATTCCACCAGCAATAATAATACACACTATATTTGGTTACATTTGAAGAGAACTTAATGACACCCTTCCATCTGGAATTAAATGGGAAAACCCCAGAAATCACAAAACCAAAATTTGAAGAGCATGCTCATGAGCATTTTTTTTTTTTAATCCTGAACTAGGACTGTAAAGTAAAGCAGCCATTCACTTTTTTTTCTTTTTTTTTTTCTTTTTTTTTTTAAGACGGAGTTTCGCTCTTGTCGCCCAGGCTGGAGTCAATGGCATGATCTCGGCTCACTGCAACCTCCGCCTCCTGGGTTCTAGGATTCTCCTGCCTCAGCCTCCCAAGTAGCTGGGATTACAGGTATGCAACACCACGCCCAGCTAATTTTTGTATTTTTAGTAGAGACGCTGGCCTCACCACATTGACCAGTCTCAAACTCCTGACCTCAGGTAACCCGCCCAAAACACTGGATACCACAAAACGTCCCAAAATGCTGGGATTATAGGCCTGAGCCACTGCTCCAGGCCTAACCCTATTTCACTTCCCTAGGACTCAGCAAAGGTGTCTTCAATCAAAGCACCTCAGTAATAACTTCCTAACTTAGTACTAGTACTAAATGCCTAAATTACAGGTAAATAAGGACACAAAATAATGAGGTGAGAAAAGGTCAAGATGCATAATAATGTTCACTTTGAAGAAGCTATTTGAATAATTTTATGGAAAATTTTGCCAGTATAAACCACAAATTTTTCTATAATTTTAACAAACTAGAAAAATTAATAGAATACCTCCCATTAAAAAATGTGCATATTCTAACTAAGCAATTCACCTCTTTTTATCATAAGGAGGTAATTATGAAGGTGCACTAAGCTCACTACTTTTGTCACTTTCAACAGCAAAGAATTAGATCAAACTTTAAGATACCCCAATGCTAGGTAGGTGCTAATAAATTCTAGCAGGCAATGCAGCACAGTGGCTGGGCTGACAAACCTGGACCACCCTTGTGTCTGCTCTGCCTCAGGTTTCCACCCTTGTCGGGGGTAGTCCCAGAGGCTAAATGGGCACAATGGGTAGGGAGAGGGATCACATTGCATACTGCCTGGGAGACAGTAGATGCTCAATAAATTGCAGAGAGGCCAAGTGGTGAGATTGAGGCAATTCAACTCAGCTGCCCAGTGGAATACTCTCCACCCAATTACAAAGAAAGATACAGAAAATTATTTAAAAGCCAGACTTTGAGGACGGCTCTTGTGCAATGCTGCTGTGGGATTGCTTTTGTTCTGTTTCTTGATGTTTCACCCAACTTGGTGAAAAAAAGAAAAGAAAAATGGATACCACAAAATGTTAATAATTATCACTGAGTGGTACAAATGCTGTTCCCCTCCATTTTTTTTTTAATAGCAGAAAGCCCAAATGTTCTAAGATAAAAATATATTGCTCTTGTAAATCAAATACAAAATAGGGTATCAAACTGTACTCAACAGGACTTAAATAGGATTGAAATAATGAAAGAATAGTCACTCTTCTTTCTACAGTTCCTGAGTCATGATCAGTATTCACATACACTCCCACAATATTAAACTAGGTCATTTCATTTGTTTAAATATTTATTGAGTCTATCAATGCAGATACTATGTGATCTTGCCCTTAAGCAGGCACTAGTCTCAACTCTGCCTTTCATCAATCTGATTGCTCTTTGCCATTTACTAAACAATAAAGACTAATACCACAATAGGTGGCAAACTTACTTGGCACCTCTTCAGCCACTGCTGGATTATAGTATTACCCCACCCAAGAAATTTTATATACAAATATAAATTATTCTGATGACAAAATAGAAGGTCCAGTAAATGAAGCGTGGGAGGCCTTGTTGAAGCGTGACTCAATACCTACAATATGGCAGGGTCATGACGGGTAGGCAAGGTTGCTGGCACATGCTTATCTTACCCTGGAGGCTGGGGCCTGCCCTAGACACTGTGTCTACTTTCCTGTGTGTTGCAGACAACGTGAAAGCCCCTCTGCTTCTAGATCTTACACTTGCTGTTTCCAAGTAAAATCATAAGTATACGTAAGAAAACTGTTAAAGTATTTTCCACTCAAATGTGCAAGAGTAAAAAAGAACATATGGGAGGGAAAAACATTTATGTAAACAGTAGGTACATAAAGCAAGAAGAAATGGGCTGGGCAGCGGGCACTATTTCTGCATAAATTTTTTATAATTTTCCATCAACTAGGAAACATCTCAAAACTGCACAGAAGAAACCATCAAAAACTTTTATGTAACAGTGAAAATAACACTTTTTCTAACATCACATGGACAGGAAGGAAAGCATGGGTATAAAAGAAAAGGCTTCCTTTTGAACACAGTCTCTTTTGTTTCACTTTTTTTAAAAAAGAGATAACTGTCCTTGGATATAGGAAGCATATTAGAACCGCCTCCTGCTTCGAGGTGGTCAGGCCTTTGACCAGGTTCCCTTCCCAAGACACAGCTTGGAGGCAAACAGCGTAATCCCATAGCTGACTTTAGGACTTCTGATAGGTCATAAGGCCATCTGAGTGTTACCTAAAACTATCTTACATTCACACTCACATTTTTCCCACTAAAGAGGAACAAGACACATTTCTGACCAGCAAACGACCAACTAGGATTGAAATAAAGATCATGGCATAGGCTTCAAAAATCTAACTCTACCACCATGGCTATAAATGGGGCACAAGTACAGAACACCAGCAGGGCTCCCAAGTCCTAGAAATGAATAGAAGTCTGTCCCAAATAAATCGACTGTTTCATATATATCACCTTATCGGTTTCTCCAATATTCATCCACTACAAAGACCATCCAAAGCAAGATGAGAGTAGCCTTTATAAATCTGGAGGTCGGCATATCTAATCGAGGAACCACAACTACTTTTCATTAGCACCAAACTGGTTGTTCATAACTACTCCCAGGTAATAAAATACACACCCAACTAATGACAAAAGTATCAAAAGTACCATGATGTCGCACAAGTCACAGATTGAGAATTAGGCTCAGAAATCAGCCGGTGATTGTACCTGTTGTGTGACCTTGCTGGACATCAGTTTCCTTCATTTGTAAAGTAAGAACGAAAGAAGGTACACACAAATTGGAAAGGCCACACGTACCCCAAATTACTTGGCCCTTGTTCTTTAATAACTTTATAGACACAGCCCATTAGAACATGGCATCTGAGGCCAGGTGCAGTGGATAAAAACACAGTCAGGCACGGTGGCGTGCACCTGTAATCCCAGCTACTGAGGAGGCTGAGGAGGGAGAATCGCTTGAACCCGGGAAGCAGAGGTTGCAGTGAGACAAGATCATGCCACTGCACTGCAGCCTGGGCAGTACAGCAAGACTCCATCTCAAATAAATAAATAAATAAATAAATAAATAAATAAATAAATAAATAAAAGTGCCAAAGATCATAGAGATAAGAAGTGAAATATACTAACAGCAACATTGTACCCCAAGATTTTTCACCTGGTCAAAGAAATGAATCCTTGTATGGGAGCAGATAAACTTTAGAAGAGATAACTGGGCCAGGCACAGTGGCTCACGCCTGTAATCCCAGCACTTTGGGAGCCTGACATGGGCAGATCACCCGAGGTTGGGAATTCAAGACCAGCCTGACCAACATGGTGAAACCCCGTCTCTACTAAAAATACAAAATTAGCTAGGTGTGAAGGCGCATGCCTGTAATCCCAGCTACTCAGGAGGCTGAGGCAGGAGAATCGCTAGAACCCAGGAGGCGGAGGTTGCAGTGAGCCGAGAGTGCATCGATTGCACTCCAGCCTGGGTAACAAGAGCGAAACTCCATCTCTTATATATTTTAAAAAAAAAAAAAAAAAAAAAAGGCCGGTTAACAGGTGCACCCTGGGAATACCTGCGCCTTCTCTCTTTAGCGGGTCTCCCTTTTTCTATTATAAGAGACTGAGGCAGCCACTTTCCAGAGGTCCTCTAATGTACTTTCTGGTCCCAGGGCCAGTTTTTGCAACTTCCTCCTGATATTGGGGGCTGCCTGAGTAATACATTTATCCTTTAGGATTAGCTGTCCCTCGGCTGAATCAGGAGACAGAGAGGTGTGCTTTACCAAGGCCTCTCTTAGCCTTTCCAGGGAGGCAGTGGGATTTTCATCAAATCCCTAGTCAACCATGGACAACTTAGTATAATTGAGAGGCCTGGTCCTAGTTCTGTGTAAGCCTTCCATTATGCACACCTGAAAGTGTCTCCGCTTCCAGTCTTCCACCTCGTCACTGGGATGCCATTTAGGGTCATCCATTCATACTGCTCTTCCGGTTGGATAGTTTGCTCCCTTCCCTGACACTGTATGTGATGTAAAGCTCATCCCCAAATCTCTCTGCTGCTTGCAGAGCAACCTGCTTCTCAGTGTTCGTCAGGGTCTTGATTCAAAAGTAACATAACTTCTCTCCAGGAGAGTTCAAATATTTTAGTGAAATTCTGAAAAGCCTCTATAAAGGCCAGGCGCGGTGGCTCAAGCCTGTAATCCCAGCACTTTGGGAGGCCGAGACGGGCGGATCACAGGGTCAGGAGATCGAGACCATCCCGGCTAACCCAATGAAACCCCTCTCTACTAAAAATACAAAAAACTAGCCGGGCGAGGTGGCGGGCACCTGTAGTCCCAGCTACTCAGGAGGCTGAGGCAGGAGCATGGCGTGAACCCGGGAGGCGGAGCTTGCAGTGAGCTGAGATCCGGCCACTGCACTCCAGCCTGGGCGACAAAGCAAGACTCCATCTCAAAAAAAGAAAAAAAGAAAAACCTCTATATATCTATCAGATTCATCTGAAAACTTGCCAAGATCCCCCTTAATTTGCGTTAAGTCCTGCAGGGAGAAGGGAAAGTGGGCCTTACTGGGCCCAAATTCAAAGGGCATCTGTTGGAGGGGAAACAGTGAGACAGGGCCTTGTTGACAGTGAGAATTTTTAGGAGCGGGCAAGTGAGAGGCTGAAGCTAGATAGGGAGGTTGGGGTGGACCCGGAGGGGCAGGGCTAGAAGGAGCTGGTTCCTCTGCAAGGAGTGCCTCTTTCCTTTCCTGGGCTCGCCCCTTGAAGCCTTCCCTGAGACAGCAAACAGGAGGGCTGGAACAATCCGACATTGTCGGCAAAGGTCTGGGTTGCCTTGCAAGGTATAGAAAGGCTGCACATACGGGGCCTCAGACCATCTGTCCTCACGTCTACAGATAAGTTCCAACTGCCGAATGGTATCAAAACAAATGGTTTCTTTCTGAGGACAAGCCAGTCCTTTCTGTACATTGTAATTTGGTCAAACCTTTGTGCAGAGGGCTAAGAGGCATTTTTCCTCCAGATTCTGAGGGACAAAGCAGTCCCGATGGTTTAGGATACACTCCAGAGGAGTACAAGCTGGAGGTGGTGAAGATAACTGGTTGCCTATTCTGAAAGACAGGGAATAGAGGCGTCCCTCAGTCCCTTCCTTCTTTCAGCAAAAACTTAGGCTGTGACAGAGAGAGAAAGCGAGTGGCCTCCTTTCACTCTCCACTTCTTATCCCTGGGCCAGCCATAGGTACCACTGCGGTACATACCCATGAAGCAGGGAAAACCTGGAGAATAGGAATTAACTGCCCTCACCAACGCCTCCATTTCTCCCTGCTGTCGGCAAACTGAGTTCCCGGGGCCTGTTTACACGATGAAGTTTACACGATGAAGCATGGCGTCCTTCCATGAGGTGGACGGTTGGTTGGCAGGAATTGGTCCTTCCCATTTACATTGTGCCTGCTGCCTGGCCTCGGAATCCTCAGACCTGGTTTTTCTTTCTAGGGCCTCTGCCTGAAGCTTTGAAGTAACTTTGGGACTAAAAAGGCATTTTAGAGGCTGTTTGTATCTGTTTTGAGTGTCTCAAATGTGCCCTCTCAAATCTGCAGTTCTCGGCCAGCAGGGGCTGTTCCTTCATTAACTTTCCTATCAGAAACAGAGTTGGGAGAGGGGCCCTCTCACTTAGAAAAGGAAAAAAAGAGAGAAACAGTTTAAGAGGCAAAAAGGGGAAAATTTGGGGGGTGGGGGGAAGAGAACCCCTTGCTTAGTGCAAGTGGACCCCCCCACACACACACCAAAACCCATATCTTTCCCCGGTTCAGACTGGGCTGCATTCCTTGGCCAGGGTTCCACTGGTGTGGCGCGTGAGAAGCGCCCATCCATTGGCCCTGCAGGGGCCACCACCATGGCTTTCTACCCCGCCTCCCCCATCGTGGCTGCTGGACTCAGACCTTGACTGCTGCAGGCCGCCCAAGCTGGGAGAGGAAAGATCACAGGAGGTGCTCTGAGCCACGAGTGCCTGCGGCTGTGGAGACATACATGGCACCTCTAGGAACAACTGGTCTGATGCGCACCTTTGGCGGCTAAGCCTAATGCTCATTTTACTTGGTAATATTGCTTATTACTTAGTAATTTTAAAATACATTTTAAAAGAACATGAAATGTACAGAACTGTACACTCCCAAATCTGTTTTAAAAAACAAACAAACACACAAAAAAACCAGAATCCTGAATTTTACTAGTGAACCAATGCTAAATTAGAACACTGAAGGGAGTATGTTTTTAACAAGCTCCAGACAGTAGCGTTCAACATTGGGGAACATTCCTTCCCCAGGCAAAATGGTTTCTATAGGAAAACTCTTAACATTATAAGGAAAGAGATAAGAGCCATTCAAAAACCTCTCTCTTGTAAGAGAGAGAAGAGACAAAGTCTGGGAGTTTCGATCGGCAGTTACGGTGGTTTAAAACTGCATGAAGGGAAGCAGAACCTCTTAGTCACAGGAAAGAGATGGCAGGGTTTTGGAAGAGATGGCAGGGTTTTCCAAGAGAGGCAAAACCTCAGTTTCGCATTCATTTACATTCACCCAGAGAGGGGGACAACGGAACCTTTCCCATTACACATTTAAGTGAGGTGATTACAAATAACAAATTGATTTTTACATGTGACTTACTGAACCACACTCTGAATACTAAAAATAAGTTAACCCTTCTCTGGTGAGAGAACTTGCTAACCAGATCACTGAGTCTCCGATCCTGACTGCACAACAGAATTACACAAAGAGAAGGAAAAAATACATTATCCTGGTGGTATGTTAAAATGCACAGAACGTAGGCAGGCATGGTGACTCGTGCAGGTAATCCCAGCACCTTGGGAGGCCAAGGTGGGAGGATTGCTTGAGCCCAGGAGTTGGAGACCAGCCTGGGCAGCATGGTGAGACCTCATCTCTTAATTTTTAAAAATAAACTTAAAAATAACATGAAATGTACAGAACTGTGTACTCCTAAATCTATTTTAAAAAAAACAAAAACAACAGAATCCCGAATTTTACTAGTGAACCAATGCTATATTAGAACACTGAAGGGGGTATGTTTTTAATAAGCTCCAGACAGTAGCGTTCAACATTGGAGAACATTCTTTCCCTAGACAAAATGGCTTCCCTACAAGAGCCTTATTGTACACAGGCATTTACAAATAGTGTTTTAAATGTAGAATTAAAATGTATACTCCAGCTCTAACTAGAAGTTAGCAAGCATTACTTACTGAGTTTGACCAAAGTAGTTCATTCCAAAACATGAAAAGCTACAAACATTTAATCTTAGGTTTATATTTTTAACAACAATATACAGAAATCTCCGCAATAGCCAATTTTTACTGAACCACCAGTGTTGTAAAACACACAAATAAATTCGTCTTGATATACTTTTCCTTCCCTCCCTCAGACTCCCCACCTGTTTTTCAGTTTCGGGAAAAGGCAGCCACTGATCTCCATGACATTCACTGGAATCATCTCTTCTGGGATGATAAAGGGGCCATGCCTTCCTTCCTTCCTTTCTCTTCTTTCCCTTTCTTTCTTTCCTTGCCTCCTTTCCCTTCTTTATTTCTCCCCCTCTCTCTTTTCCCTTGGAGACAGGGTCTCGTCACCCAGGCTGGAGGGCAGTGGCGCAATCTCAGCTCACTGCAACCTCCAATCCTCAGCTCAAGCAATCCTTCCACCTTAGCCTCTTGAGTAGCTGGGACCCCGAGCACACACCACCATCTCTGGCTATTTTTTTCTGTGTTGTGTATAGAGATGAGGTGTTGCTATGTTGCCCAGGCTGGTCTCAAATTCCCGAGCTCAAGCAATTCACCCCCTTCAGCCTCCCAAAGTGCTGGGATTACAGACGATTACACCACACCAAAAGGGCCATGCTCTGGAGAAGGAATACACAGCCTGCTCCAGCTGTTGGTCCACAGAAACAATGGGCCGCACTTAGGAATATTCGCTTAAGGCTTGAGTGGCACAGGCAGAAAATCTGGGAGTCTCCAGCACACTCCTACAGTGTGAACAGTGGACACTAGGAGGAAAGACACCCCCAGGGACGCCTCAGTATGGACAGGCAAGCAGAGAAAGGGAAACTGCAACAAGACAGTGTTCTCACAAGAATGAATGATGGCATCCCAGATGTGAAGGAAGAGGAGAGAACTTCTAAAACAGTCAAACCTGTCAAATGCGAAGTTCTAAACAGCACTACAGGAACCTGACCTGCCAGAAGCAAGGTGACCCTGCCATACCTAACACATGGTCAAGTAAACATGTGTTTTACTCAAGGCGGCTTACACCTGCAATCCCAGCACTTTGGGAGGCCGAGGTGGGTGGATCGCTTGAGGCCAGGAGTTCGAGACCAGCCTGCCCAACATGGTGAAACCTTGTCTCTACTAAAAATACAAAAATTAGCCAGGAGTGGTGGCACATGCCTGTAATCCCAGCTACTTGGGAGGCTGAGGCAGGAGAATCTCTTGAATCCATGAGGTGGAAGTTGCAGTGAGCTGAAATCGAGCCACTGTACTCCAGCCTGGGCAAAGGAAAGAAGGAGGGGAAAAAATACAAAAAATAAAAAAAAGAGGGGTGTGGACTGAATATCCCCTGGCGGCCCAATCCAGTTCCACAAACGTAAGATCTATGGACTTTCAATTACCATTTATAAAATCAAAAGAGAAAAAAAGGCTGGTGAGTGTTTAATAATCTGCATCATGAAGAAATTAAATATATCCCACTGGTTTAATACCACTAATTTTTGAAAATTAAACCCATGAAAATAGCAATATTCATGAGCCTAAGTGGTATGATACGCAGTTATATTCCAGTTCTTTAAATGGCAGTAGTAGTCAGTTTTGAACAGGAACTAGAATTTCCCCAGGCCCACAGTACCCCATGTGTTATTGGGACTTTGTGTAGAATTTCAAAAGGCCTTCTTGTCTACATTTATACACTCTCTCAAATATTACAGTATTGAAGAAACAAACAGAACATGATGGAAGATACCCGTTGGTAACAACAGCCTGTACCTGACTTGGCCCATCTGTCAGTTAGAAAGCTGGTACCCCAAAGCGCAATGGAAAACAGCAAAAGGAGCAAGCACGTGGTAAAATGAGTGTGCAAAAACTGCTGTGAAAATTACACCAAACCTAGACTAGCTTGAAATGAAGAGGCGGTGATCAGAAAAGTAGTGGCAGGGAATGAATGGAAAACCTTATTCTCTTCAAGGTATGTAAAAAGCATCCTCACATTAAAATGCATATCGATATAGAAAAAACATCCTTATAGAAACAGAATTATAAGGAAGCATTCTAAGATCTGACTTCTGCCAAAGTAACTCTAGGGCTCATGTTCCTATTGGTGACATAAGCCACTGCTCCATAGGAACCCCTGTGATTACAAGGTCAAATTTTATTCCATTATGCAGCACACACTGACAATGCCTCTTCAGAGACATGATCTGTTAATGTACGATTTATTGTAATTAAGCAACACAGTTTAATGTCATCAAGAGGCTTTAATTAGAGAAGGCTGCCGTGTCTTCACGCTGTCAGATCAATTCCTGTTTGCACAACCGTACAGACTTATACATGCTCTGGGAACACCTCTGCATGTCCTGAGCAAGCCCTCCTCTGGGGTTATGGACTTCCACACACTAAGATGTCATATTTTAAAGGTTTGCCCACTAAATGTATTTTGTGAGTTCATCCAAACAAGTCTCGGGGCAGGGGGAGCACCCTTCTCTTCTCCAGAACATCCTAATAGGTGGCTTCTTTGAAAAGATTACCGCCTCAGTGTTAGGTTTCCCTGGCCCCAAGACTCCCTGGTCATTTGTATGTTATGGCACCAACTCTGAATTTCATTTCTGATCATGCATAACGCTATTCTCTTTCACCTATGTATTCCTGAACCAATTTGGCACTCAACTAGCTAGAATATCCGATGGTTGGATAAATAAGATGCAGAGTGTTCATACAATGTAAAGTTTTTCAGCAATAATAAGGAATACATTCCGGAAACGGACAGTGGTGATGGTTACACAACACTGCAAATGTTGTCAATGCCACCGAATTGTACACACAAAAAATGGTTAAAATGATAAATTTGGTGTTATGTGTATTTAACCACCATTTTAAAAACCGAAGGAGGAGGTTAGAAATGAAGTACTGATTCACGGAACATGGAGAAACATAATGCTAAGTGAAAGAAGCCATACACGTATGGTCACATAGCATACGATTCCATTTATATGAAGTGGCCAAAACAGGAATATCCAGTAACAGAAAGGACATTAGTGGTTGCCAGGGCCTGGGAAGAAATAGTAACTGATCAGTACAAGATTTCCTTTTGGATTGATGAAAATAGTCCACAATCATATAGTGGTAATGGCTTGCCCAACTGTGAATATACTAAAAAACACCAAGTTGTATATACTTTAAAAGGGTAAATTTTATGATGTGAGGATTACATTTCTATAAAGCTGTTATTGTTTCAAAAATAACAGAAGAATACGGGAAGAATCTTAAGAAACAAGGAGTAGACAACGAATGTACGTATTGAAAACTATTTTGGATTATTTATCAGGACAACCCCACACACAAGTAATTGTTCTCTTTCCAGCTCTGCAGGATCTAGACAAGTGAACTGTTCGGGTCTTACGACAACTTAGAGGGCCTATCAGACTGGCAGGAGCTCAAAGGGGACAGCTGGACCTACGTAAGTAGCACCCACCACAGCTGCCAGTTAATTTCTTTTTCTAAACACTGTGGTCTCTTCTCCTGGAGCTGCTGTACAGGCTTTTGTCGCTATAATAAATATTCCTTCAGAAGTACAGGGAAGTTAGGAGTAATTTGGAACAGAGCTATTAAATACTGCTCTTTCTACATAATAAAGCTGTTTTGATACAATGCTGCTTTCAAATACCTGCCAGGTTAATGAAATGAAAATTAAGATTTGGTGTTAACACTGGGAGTTTTGGATGGTAACACTATTACATGACATATTCTAATTCATTACTAAAAGAACTGTGTGGCATGTTTGAGCTCCAGTTAATATTGAGATATATATAAAAATTAAATTCCTGAGGTAGACTGCTAATTTGGTTTTTCTCAGATAACCATTTGACATGCCTTGTAAATATTAATAAATTATCAATAGTTGTTTCTGCATAAAATTCTCATTCTTTGTCGGCATTTTTTCCTAGCCCATTCTAATCCCCCCGCCCTTCCTTCCTCACTCTGACATATGGTGAAGAGCAACTGGTTTCGAGCTTGGCACTGCGACTATTTTCAAGCAGCCTTTCTGAGGGCCTCAGTTCCTGCATCAAGCGTGCAGTTCTAATGGACTGCCTTAGCAGGTGTGCTACCAAATATCAAACAGAATACAGTCCGGAAGTAGGGACAGTAAGTCTAGGATATTTTTTGTTACCTTATGAATTAGAATTTTCCATTTAATATTTTCAGACACTTGTTGATTTTAAGAAACCACGGAAAGGGAAACTGCAGAAGGAGGTCCCACCGTACTTTTTTTGAGATGGAGTTTCATTCTTGTTGCCCAGGCTGGAGTGCAATGGCGCAATCTCGGCTCACTGCAACCTCTGCCTCCTGGGTTCAAGCTATTCTCCCGCCATCATACCCGGCTAATTTTTGTAGAGTTGGGGTTTCTCCATGTTGGTCAGGCTGATCTCGAACTCCCGACCTCAGGTGATCTGCCTGCCTCGCCCTCGCAAAGTGCTGGGATTACAGACGTGAGCTACTGCACCCGGCCCCTCACTGTACTATTAATTGAAGTCACAGCTTACATTAGGATTCACTTGCTCTTTGTGTCCTACATTCCACAGGTTTTGACAAATGCATAGTGTCATGGATTCCCCATTCAGTCTGGGGTATTTCTTAAAGCACTGCTCTAAAAGACAGTTTCCAGTACTATACTTCTGAGGGCACTCTATCTGTCTTCCTTCACCACTTCTGGCCTACAGATTTGTTTTGCCTTTTTTTTTTTTTTTTTTTTTTAAACATGTTTTTTTTTGTTTAGTTTTGTTTTGTTTGAGGCAGGATCTCACTCTGCCACCCAGGCTAAAGTGCAGTGGTACGATCACGGCTGACTGCAGCCTTGACCTTCTGGCTCAAGCAATCCACCTACCTCAGACACCCAACTAGCTGGGATTAGAGGGCACGCCATCATGCCCAGCTAATTTTTGTATTTTTTTGTAGACACAGGATTTTACCATATTGCCCAGGCTAGTCTCCTGGGCTCCAGTGATCGAACTGCCTCAGCCTCCCAAAGTGCTAGGATTGCAGGTGTGAGCTATCACACCCAGGCTTTTTGCTTTATTAAATGAGTAGTTAATTCCTGAACTACTGCTCCTTTCACAAGACAATGAAGTCTAGTGAGATGTTCTTGTACTTAAGGACTATCTTAGGAAACAATTACTTAATTACAACATGCAACACTCTTTCCCAGAACCTGAAAAAAGTCACCTTTTAAAAACAGTGACAACTTTGAAGTATTCAGTCTCCCCAAAGCAGGAAAGTGAAGAATGGAAGGAGGACTTAAAACATATATATTTTAAGAAAGCTTTTGATGTGACTTTCCCCGTATTAAACAATACCTCTTAGCAATGATTGCATCTTTTGGCTGATTCACCAAGAATAACGACCGCACAGAGAAGTTTCTGGCTACGCTATTTCCATTACACATTCTGGGAAGTGTTCAAAACGTTAAATGTTTTGACCGTTTTCCGAATTTATACTCTATGCTTTTAATATATTAGAACTGATTTTTGAAATATATTGTCCCTTTAATAAACACCAGGCACTAATCTAAGATTGCCAACCTAAGTCATATTTCTGCTGGAAGAAAAAGTACACTGAAACAATTAACATTATTGGAAGAAAAAATGAAAAAAGAAGAAGGCAAAACCCACACACCATACTTCCTCCGGTAATGTGGTCGTGACCACTGTGTTGTATCAAACTCTGGCCACACAAGTGGATCAATTTAACCATTCCAGTGCTGGCGCAGGATGTGGACTCGGTGGTATTAATGAGAGCGCGGGCTTATAATGTAACCTCACCAGACCAAATAACCTCCTGGCCACACAAGTAGAAAATAATTAAAACAAGCACGATTCCAATTTAGCTTTGTAACCAGATGGTGAATGAAAAAGCAGACAAAGACTCGTTTTGTGAATAACCTGGGGAACAGCCCCTACAGTTTCTTTTAAAGTTACAGCCTGACTTGTGAAATCAAAGAGGAAAGGAAAGAATACAAAGGTTCTCACCAGAATTCACTCCTAGAGCACATATATATCCTTTTCCTTAGGTCATGACCAGACATCACAACTCATTCCTTAAATGTATGTTAAGTTTAATCACAGTAAAAACCCAGAAACCCACTGCAAATTAAGTGGTGGCAAGAATCTGCTCAACATCTATTTCAATGTTGAGCTCTGAGCTGTATGTAAAGAAATATACGAGATGTGTTTTTTAAATCATCAGGACTACAAAACAACATGAGTCACCACCCAGATTCTACAAAGATCTTTCCCCAAAAACAGACAATATTTGCAACCTAACATAGACTCATGCCTTCTTTTTCCTCCCTTCAAGAATAAGGCATTTCATGGATGGGCAAAGGAAGAAAACATTTTAAAACCCAAAGGTTCCTAACTTCGCACAAGAACTCTGTCAGCAGTCTAGAAATGGGAAAATAAAATCCAAATGGCTGCCTGACCTTCACAGACTTAGACAGAGCGCATGCGGTTTAACCTGCTTATTAAAGATAAAAGCTCTCATTCATGAAAGGGAGACATTAACTAATCTGTGCATCCTCCAGTGGGGATCAGGACAGCGAAAGAGGCCATCATACAGTCCAGTACTCCTTGAGATTTACAGTGAGCTTGCCCTGAGTCAAACAGCAAAACTGTGAGCTAGTTTATTTCAGCACAATAATCAAACTTTTCTGTTAGATCCCAGCAGGATGTCAACTTTCCCTATAAACCCTACCCCTGCTCGCTGCTAGCAGCGGCTGACTTCCCCAGGCCCATCCCTCCCCAACCCACTCATTGCAGAATTAATCACAACCACAAAGCAGAAGAATCCCAGGCCAGAGTCCCAAGGGATAGTAAGATGATGACTAAGGAGGGAATTACAGGCCTAGGGTGATACCAAAATAATCCAAAAAAAAAAAAAAAAAAGAAAAGAAAACCAACAAAAAAACATATTAAAGAGACATTTGTTTCTGCCTCATTCAATTTAAGCATCAACGAAGATTGTTTCTTTGGGTTCCTAAATCCTGTTTTTGACCTACTTTGCTTCCTTGAGACAATGGGTTTACAATAGGTGTACAGACGCTCATGTGGCCCCGAGGAAAAAAGAAGAACCTAGAAAAAAAAGCCCATTATGAGGAAATTACATCTGAAGATCTAATGTACTTTTCTGACTTTTAGGGCTGGTCACTGTCCACAGGCTCCTTGAACAAGCGGGGGTGCCATCCCCACACAGGTGGGGCCTCAGCAGCTAGGCATCTAAGGAAGGGCCCTTTGCACTCTACATACTTGACATGTACCCTTCCTGCAGCAAAACAATAGTCCACGCCATATGAACATGTGCTGCACAGGTGTAAATGAAGTCACTGTGAATTTTAAACAGAGGAAGGTGTTTCTTGACCATTTGAATCTCTTACTTGAAGCCAGACACACGCCGACTGTGTGGATGTTCTGAAGTCCGGAGTAAAGGAGACTTTGGTCCTGACTTTCACACTTACTATATTACACTGGGCAACCTAGATAAACAATTGTATACACCAGATTCTGCTTCTGGAACAACAGGAGTAAGCAGTCAATAAAATTTAGCAATGTTCTAAGCACCATACATCTAATCACTTAACCCTCCCAATGACACTAAATCATAGTAAGTTTTTCTATTACCTTCTATTTTCAGCATTTCAAGTAACTATAGGTATGAGGCACAGTAACTTGCAACCTGCAACAGCAACTTGCAGACACTGGTGTTATTAGGGATTGCAAGTAATACATGTAAAGCGTATCATCCTGCCCAGTGCCTGGTACACAGTGGGTGCCCAGTAAATAGTAGCTTTACTATGTTTTGGAGAATTTGGAGATCCTGTTCACAAGTTCTATCGCTACCTGAATTCCATACAGGTGACTTTGTGGGGGTGATCTTTGCTTCTTCAGAGCTCAAAACACTGTAAAGTAAGGGTATTTAGGAGCTGCAAGGCTGGAAAGCCCTACCAGGGGTGTTGCAAGACACTGACCCTTCAAATTCCCCTCCTGGTTCCCTTCATGAACTCTCACACAGGCAAGAGTCTTCCACTGCACCAATATTTATTGAATAGCTACATGTCCCGGGCCTGTAATAACTGTTCACTGGCAATTCACTAAGAAGATGAATCAAAGGTGGCTAAGCTGGCAATAGTAGGGTTCTCTGAAAACAAACAAGATACTGTATAATGTGTGTGGAGACAAATACGAACGAGGTACACACCAGAGCTACTCCAACACGGAAAATGCGTCTAAGCAGGGAATGAAAAACGCTTCACAGAAGTAGTAACATTGAGTCTTGAAGGATGAGAATGTGAAAGTAAAGAGGGCAGAGACCGTGTTTCAGTCCAGTTCACAACCAAGCCCATTCATCTGCTGCTTGAATTTATTCTTTTTATAAAGACTGTCCTAGAACCAAATTTCTATAGCTCTGCTGTTTTACCCCAGAGATTGCTACGTGCTCTTCTTTCCAAGGCTTCCTGTGTCCTTTATGACCTCCCTCCCTCATTCCTAGTCCTCTCTACTCCTCCCCACCATCCAATGGCAGCATGCAGGGACGCGCGCGCGCACACACACACACACAAACTTCCAGAATGGAAGGGATGGCAGCCTAATGCAGTATCACTCACATTTACACCTGCCCGAGATGCCACCATCAGATCTCCCCCTCGTGGCCTCACAAAGTAAGGTGAACATTACTCATGTTGCAGAGTTATGCCTTGAGACTGATAAGGGACTAAAATATGAAAATGTGCAGGAGTGAGGTGGAGGCTAGTCAAAAGGCGACTACGCAGCGAGCTATGATCGCGCCACTGCACTCACTCCAACCTGGGTGACGGGGCAAGCCCCTGTCTCTTAAAAAAGAAAAAAAAGGAACCTAGAAGTTATCATTTTTATTTGTCTATTTAAAAAATAAATTTCCAAAAAAGAAACAGCACCAACCCCCAAAAAGGGAAAGAGGAAGGAGCCTCACAGAGTAAGAGAGAAAACGGGAGAAAAAAACATCCCAAAGCAAAACCCATCAGCCGTGTTTCAGGTCGGGCCCAAATGTTGCTGCCAGATTAAATGACCCACCTGCACTCTCAAAAGCTGTGGCCCTTGGAACAAGTGACCTAATTTATCCTCAAGAACAACAAATTAAAGGGAGAGAGAGATTAAAGACTAAAAACATGTTTTATCAACCCAACCAGTATCAATGTAGAGCCCTTATTTTAAAACATGAGACTGACAGTAGGGGAAATCTGAACACCTGACTCATTATGTCATCAGTATCATGGGTATGTTGTCTCTAAATAGAATTCACAGCTTTTAAAAATACTGCGCCAGGCGTGGTGACTCACGCCTGTAATCCCAGAACTTTGGGAGGCCGAGGAGGGCTGATCACTTTAGGCCAGTAGTTTGAGACCAGTAAGGCCAACATGGTGAAACCATGTCTCTACTAAAAATACAAAAATTAGTCGTGTGCAGTGGCACACACCTGTAGTCCCAGCTACTTGGGAGACTGAGGCATAAGAACTGTCTGAGCCTGGGAGGTGGAAGTCGCAGTGAGCCAAGATTGAGCCACTGCACTCCAGCCTGGGTGACAGAGCCAGAATCTGTCTCCAAAAAAAATAAAAACATTAATACTGACACGCCAGGCATGGTGGCTCACTCCTGTAATCTCAGCACTTTGGAAGGCTGAGGCATGGGGCCAGGACTTCAAGGCCAGCCTGAACAACACAGCAGGATCCCATCTACAAAAAATAAAAATTAGCTGGGCATGGTGCTGCACACATGCGGTCCTAGCTAGTGAGAAGGCTGAGGAGAGAGGATTGCATAAGCCCAGGAGTTTGAAGTCACAGTGAGCTATGATGGCACCACTGAACTCCACCCCCCAAAAAAAGTCTGAGATTTGCTTCACTTAAAGGTGTAAATGAAGCAAAATTCACCATGACTTGATACTTCTGCAATTAGAGGCTGCATAGAAGTGTAGCACATATTTTCAGGACTCAAAAAAGTTATTGTTTACCTGGGTTTCATATACACATACTAGAAATTAAAACAAATTTTATATTAATTCATTTAGAAAATTATACAACCATTACATGTTAACAGAAAGAAAATTTTTATGAAAATTCTATTTTACAAATTGAAAAAGTTGTGAGAAAAGTGGCACTTTCCACTTATTTGCAAGTATCTTTAATATCTGGCTTAACAGGAGTCAACACAGTTCTCCTAACTCAATTCAATGTGATGCAATATCACATATCATGTAGTAACTGGAAAGCCCCACTGCACATTTGTGAGAAAATGAAGAAAACAATGTCTCAGTTTTTACCACGGTACTGCTTTTCACCTTGGAAACTCCCAGGAAGGGACTATGATCTAAGGATCCCTAGATGACAGTTTGAGAACCGCTGTGATGGAGCAAAGTCTACGGCAGTAAACGAGAATTTCCTTGACTTAGCAAGAATTCTATGGTCCTCTTTACTGAGGTGAAATCAAAGTCCCAAGTTGACAAAAAGAGTATCATGTCACCCCTGAACACCCTCCTGCACAACACATCGTCATGAAGAAAGGGTCTCTGTGTAGCATGGACTGGTCAAAGGACCCTCAGACATTCCCACAGCTAAATTCAGGACGAGCTGTGAAGGTTCAAAGATGTACTTTCTAGAATGCTGATCACTAATAGCAAATCAATATGCTGCGTCTCTTGACAAGCAATTTTCTTCTAAATGAAATGGGGGGGGAAAGAAGGATAGATTACAGTATAACACAGAGAGAGAGGCTAAGCTGAAATTGTTTCAGTTGTGTCTGTGCACACACACGGGCACACAGAAATACTGGGTCTCAATTCAAAAGTTCTTATTGCAAATAAAAGTCAAAATTAACAATAACACAATTCCCTCAGGGACAAGGTATAGATTATCAAAGTTTTTATAAAGAAAGACAATGGGAAGAAAAACCATGTTTGAAGAGAAAGTAAAGGTGGTGAGTAAATTACATTTAAAAAAATCAAGTTTTGAAATTGTGTTATGGTCTTCATTTAAAAAACAAGAAAAAGAAATTATACACACATACGAATACACAGAAAAACTCAAAAAGCATGTCCTCCAGCAAGGTATTAGGCAGGTTGAGTGCAACTTACTCCTTTATTCCTTTCTGGGCTGTTGAAATTCTTTCACAAAGGTCAGGGGTTGCTTTCAGAGTTTAAAACAACAACAACAAAAGACATTTTTTTTTTTTTTAAATAACAAAACACCTCTGACCCATACTTTGCTCCAAACAAATATTAATTCAAAAAGCAGTTGGTGGGAGTGGTGGCTCACACTTGCAATCCCAGCACTGTGAGAGGCTGAGGCAGGAGGATCACACTTGAACTCAGTTGTTTGCAACGTGCCTGGAAAACACAGCACGGCTACAAAACTACACAAAACACAAAAATTAGCCAGGCACGGTGGTGCATGCCTGTAGTGCCAGCTACTTGGGAGGCCTGAGACAGCAGAATTGCTTGAACCCAGAAGGCGGAGGCGGAGATTGCAGTGAGCCTCCAGCCTGATCAAAGACTGTCTTTAAAAAAAAAAAAGAAAGGGGGGAGGGATTGCATTGGGAGTTATACCTGATGTAAATGACGAGTTGATGGGTGCAGCACGCCAACATGGCACAGGTATACATATGTAACAAACCTGCACGTTATCCACATGTACCCTAGGAACTTAAAGTATAATAAAAAAAAAAAAAGAAAGAAAGAAAAAAAAAAGGAGGGGGGTCATACTGCTCACTTTGGCAGCTCATATATTAAAACTGGAACATTACAGAGAAGGTAACATGGCCCCCGTACAAAGATGACATGCAAATTCATGAAGCTTTTCTTTTTAAAGTTATCACGAGCAAACTGGGGAGAAAAAAATTATAAAACTCCAAAAGGAAACACAAGATAATCCTTCCAATCTTGGGTTATAGAAATATTTCCTAGGACACAAAAAGGATAAATGATAATACCTTGGGCTTCGTAAGTTTTTTTTTTTTCTTTTGAGATGGAGTCTCGCTCTGTCCCCCAAACTGGATGGAGTTGGAGTGCAGTGGCAAGATCTTGGCTCACTGCAAGCTCCGCCTCCCAAGTTCATGCCATTATCCTGCCTCAGCCTGAGTAGCTGGGACTACAGGCGCCCGCCAACACGCCTGGCTAATTTTTTGTATTTTTAGTAGAGATGGGGTCTCTCCGTGTTAGCCAGGATGGTCTTGATCTCCTGACCTCGCGATCGGCCTGCTTCGGCCTCCCAAAGTGCTGGGATTACAGGCATGAGCCACCGCGCCCCGTCTTTTTTATTTTTTGACAGAATCTTGCTCTATCGCCCAGGCTGGAGTGCAGTGGCACGATCTCGGCTCACTGCATCTTCTGCCTCCAGGGCTCAAGTGATTCTCGCGCCTTGGCCTCGCCTTGGCCTCCGGAGTAGCTGGGATTACAGCGCATACCACCACACCCAACAAAAGGAACGTTCTTTTAAAGGCAATGTTACCAGCTGACTTGTGTCACCTAAAAAGTCTTATGCTTAAGTCCTAACCCCTAGTACCCCGGTATGTGACTGAATTTGAAGATTTGAAGTAAAAGGACATCACTAGGGTGGTCTCTGAGCACTGTAAGTTCAAGACAAAAGATGACAAGCTTGCTGTCAAGGGAAAAGCACCAAAGAGAGATGGCTGAGGTATCTGATTGGAAGCCTTCCCTTGGTTTTACTGCTGGGGTAGTAGGGAGTCGACCACATATCTCTGAAGAGGGCAGGATTTTCCCGTGCTGTAGCACACCCAGGCAGGGCTAGGGTGAGTCACACACACACGCACACCCCCAGCTCATTTCTGTGATTGTAAGACAGAAAAGGAAAGAACAAGACACAACTAATCCTACACAGTTCAGATATGCTTAATGGATACAGAAGCCAACGCAGGAGAAATGCATTTGGGAAACCAGGCTGTGCCTGCCCGCCTGGCAGGCAAAAGCCCACCACCCACACAGATCTAAGAGGTTTCTTACCACAGAGTGGAAAAGAAAAACAGTCAGAATGAATGCGTCAGGAAACCTACAACCAGAATGTTGTGAAGAAAAGTAACCTACAGTCCTGGTGTTTGCTACCTTAGCATTTACTAGAATGAGCCTGCTGCTACGACCAAATTGCATACAGTCCAATCTCAAATGAACCAGATAATTCAGAACAGCTTGGAATTTTTCTCTCTGGTTTAAGAGTATGCTGTTATGTTTATATTATGGTTATGCCTAATATTCTGGAATCTGGAATTCAGGGGGAAAGTACTATTTTGTTTGAAGACATAATTTGGAAGTAGTTTAGGAAATCAACTATCCCCTCTTCTCTATCCTGAAATCTCCCCTACTGCTACCCCCAGGTTTACCAACTCCTCATACAAAATGTCACCCCCAAAATGAGCTGTTGGCTCCCTAATTTGCTGTTTGGCTAAATGACTTAAAGAGAGAAGTTCTGGGTCAGCCAGTGGCTTAGTACAGATATTCCCTGACTCCTGGCTAAAACTATGGCCCAGGTATTTGGGTTTAGACAAATCCCCGAAATCTAAGCATTTCTCATGTCATTAAAATTCATTAAATCCTTGCAGGGTAGGTAGATGCTACCAGTATCTCCCACTTTGAAAAAAACGAATCAGGGAAGAATGTTACTTAAAGCAAACACCTAGCCAGTGTATCCAGTGCTTCCTGTACACAGTCAAAACACACTGGGTGATAAAACATTTCATAGGCACTTGAAAATCAATAACTGGTCTAGAGAGCGATGAATAGTGAATATGGCTTCCGTAGCTAGGACTACAGGAGTGTGCCACCATGCCTGGCGAGTGCCCTCTAACCAGGTCTTGGAATCGGAAGCACAGAAGACTGTGCACCTTTTCCTCACTCTTATTGCTCCTTGAAAACTAAGCTCCAACAAATGATGCTATGATTCTACATGCCTTTTTGGATATTTGAAATTACAATTATGTGTTTTTCATCCTCCCAAACAGGAGCTATGCAGATTTCCCATTCTCCCATCAACCACTAGACACTAAATCTAATCCTTAAAGAATTCTTCCAGGCCAAGTGCAGTGGGTCAGACCTGTAATTCCAGCTCTTTGGGAGGTGGGCAAACAACAAGGTCAGGAGTTCGAGGCAAACCTGGCCAGCAGGGTGAAACCCCATCTCTACGAAAAATACAAAAAATTAGCTGGGCGTAGTGCCAGGCGGTGTAGTCCCAGCTACTCGGGAGGCTGAGGCAGGAGAATGGCATGAACCCGGGAGGCGAAGTTTGCAGTGAGCCGAGATCACACCACTACACTCCAGCCTGGGCGACAGAGCGAGACTCCATCTCAAAAAAAAAAATTCTTCCAATTAGAAAATTAGATGCTTTTCTAACTCACACTCTATTATTGAAGTCTTCAAAGAAAGTATTTGTTGTTTGTACTTGTTAACTTACTTAGTCACTGACCCAAAGAAGAGTCAAGCAATTGGTTTGTAAATACGAGGAGAAGTTGAAGGAAATGTTTTCTAATGACAAGTTATGAAACAGATAAACCTCTTGACAGTCACAGTCTTTGGTTCTGAATAGAGAACTTGATTTCACTGCCACCCACATTTAAGAAACAGAGCAGAAGTAATAAAAAGCTACAAACCATGTTTCAAGGCCCAATCAAAAAGGTTTACAAACTTGTTAAATATTTCCTGGTCAAACATAATTCAAATTGCAGGTTTCCATTAATGAAATATGTGCCGTAATTAATATTCAAACACACTCATGTTGGTTCATTAGTTCATAGCCTCACACAGTGGACAACTCACAAACAACTATTAATAATTTCATGATTTTTCTTTGTGATGTAAAAAAATGACATTCCCTTTAT
This sequence comes from Mandrillus leucophaeus, assembly GCF_000951045.1. NCBI lineage: Eukaryota > Metazoa > Chordata > Mammalia > Primates > Cercopithecidae > Mandrillus > Mandrillus leucophaeus. The sequence goes on along the minus strand of NW_012108919.1, from coordinate 3,151,326 downwards.
CCCCACAAGAAGGTGTATGATTATACTGATACTAAAACTTAATATATCATAACTTGGCACAGGGCCAGGTGTTTTGTAATTGATAACACTAAGTAATCAGACTGCTGAATTCTTGCACAGACCTAGTTATTTTCTTCCTAAAATCCTTTTAAGTTCCTGGCATTTTCAGTCTGCTCACAACATACTAACTACTGCAAAATACTACTTGTAATAATGAAATCGTTCATATGATACCCTGCCTCCCATTCCCAAATTAGAATTCTACCATTTCATAAAACTCCCAAACAAGATGAATAAATGCGCCAATATCACAAAATTACTGCAAACTCAAAGACATATTTCACATGCAAGTTTCACACACACACACACACACACACACACACACACACACACACAGAGAAAAAGAGAGAGAGAGAATGAATCATATTCTTGCATGGCGATGGCTGAAAATACTATAGCTTGGTCTCTAATTTACATATATTGCATACAAAAATGAGTTAGAGACCATATGGTTAACTCCACAAATGAAATATAGTAATTATTTCTTATATTATCCTTTCTGAATAACATCTAATCTAGCTACTAAAGGATTCCTGATTAGATAAGAAGGAAACATTTGGATCATTAGCTATACAGTTTCATCTTCTTTAAGAACTGCATTGTAATGAATACCAGATGAATTTAAAGTACAGTAGGTTTCAAAATAAACTACAAATCACATTTACGTACGCTTTTGATAATGAATAGTCAACATTTCACCTTCTACTTCAACCCACTTACATGACAGAATCCCCCAAAGCTACCAATCCACTCTAATTTGTGTAAAGTACAATCACTGAGTTTCTTAAATATATTTTTCTATTCTCACACTTACATTCTATGAACTACCTAATTAAATGCAAAGTCTTCCACTTTTCAACCGGTTATGATGGAAAAGAAACAGAGTTAACCCATCTTGAATTACCGGCTTATAACCAACACCTTACCTGTATCTTAACTGAATACTAAGTCATTGGAATTGTAGAGGACATTAACACTATAATATATTTTCCATTCTCTTCACCAGCTTCCACAACCACAGTCTCTACTAGTAAGTTTTTGTTGGATACTGATACACACAGATCAGAAGCTATTCGGCTCACCATGGTAAATATTTGAAGCATACTAATAAAACAATGGAAGAAACAGGCGAGATCAAAGTAACCAGGTTCTACTAATATAGCCTTGTCTACTTAAAATTGCTTGCATTTACATAGATACACTCCCTAACAAGGGTGTGACTGAAATATCTCAGTGCTTAGCTCCAGCTCAAATAAGGAAAGAGTCAAGGGGCTGAACTTCTCTGAAATCAAAAGGTAAATGATGCGGTGAAGCAAGAAGCCTTGATGACTGCATCAAATTTGCATAATTTGTACCCACCAATTTTTTTAATTTACATAATCTGCAACCATTGATTAGGTAGTTTTTCATCATATAAAGTTAAAGGGCCATCCTCAGGTTAAAGTCTTCCTGCTTCTCCCTCAAACACAGATCTCATTTCCTAATTGTGTTCCAGAAACTATGGACAGACCAGACCCAGTGGCTCACACAGGTAAAGGCCTAAGCAGATGATTCACTTGAGGACAGGACAAGACCAGCCTGGCCAACATAGTGAAACCCTGTCTCTACTAAAAACACATACACAAAAAAATTGGTAGAGCACAGTGGTGCACTTAGGAGACTGAGGCACAAGAATCGCTTGAACACGGGAGGCAGAGGTTGCCATGAGCTGAGATCACACCACTGCACTCCAGCCTGGGCAACTGGCTTGAGGGAGACTCTGTCTCCAAAAAAAAAAAGAAAAAGAAAAAGGAAAAAGAAACACAGAAATTCCATGTCACTCAGACACAAAATGGCCACTGCAGAACCACAGAGAGGAAAAAGTTATAAAAGATATGCTGACTGTCAGAGCCACTCTTTTAAAATTATTGTTCGAGGCAGCACAACTTCTCATTGGTCCGCCAACTTCAAACCTTGCCATGTTTCAAGACAGAATGAAACATCTGTGCTTGTCTAATGAATCTCTTTGATAATTTATAGCATTCCAAACATCTTATATACATATGAGAGACAGACAGCATCCTCTCTCCCCCCAAGAAAGTGAATAAGCCGTAAAAGCTAGCCATCCTACTCACTTTCTCTGTAACTACAAAGGGCCCAATTTTATTTTTCATCTGCTACCCTAGAAAACTGATTGGACTGAATGTCTAGGCTGCTTCCTTATGTCCTTTTAATAAAGCCAGCCACAGTAAAGAAAACAGAAATTAGCGGGAAGTGCAGAGCTCTTTACCACTGGGATTCACAGCAGCCTTTGGACAAGCCATTATGGTTGTCTGGCTCCAGCCCTCTTCCCAATAACCACCACCCCCTTTCTCGCCTACCCCACACCACCCTCCAAGATCAAAAGCAGCACTTACTGTTTATAACATCCTGAGCAATCCCGGAATCTCAAGAGGCTTTTGTTGCCTTTCCCACCCCTCATTGTTTCTGCTCCAAAAAATGTTTTTTAATGAGACAAGCCAGTCCTGAAACAGTCACACCAGTGAATCCGGCCTGCCTCAAATGACAACTCTCTGTGATGCCTTGTAAGGAAAGGGGAAGGGGGGGGGTGCCTCCAGTGAATGTCAGAACAAGAGCGTGTGGTTCCCAGCCTGCTCACTCCCAGCAACTGCACAGTTGTGGGGCTGCAAAGGCAGCTTTTCTCCAGGTGGTAGCAACCACCATCACCAAAGCATAAACAAAAAACAACAAAAACCGGAAGTTCTTCCTGGACAAAGACCTGCCTGTTGCATGTAGACAACTATGTGCCTCATCCCCCTGCACCTCACTGCTGTCTCCCTGTCCTTCTCCGATCGCCTACATCTAATATGCTGTCTGGATCCACGTGTCCTCCAGCTGGGCCTTGGAGTTCAGCTTTCTCCTTGAAGTTTAAACACAGATGGAGAAGTCCTATTTGTTTAATCTTTTATTTATTTATTTATTTATTTAGCAGAGTTTTGCTCTTGTAACCCAGGCTGGAGCGCAGTGGCGGGATCTCGACTCACTGCAACCTCCGCCTCCCGGTTTCAAGTGATTCTCCTGCCTCAGCCTCCCCAGCCGCTGGCATTACAGGCATGCGCCACCACGCTTTAATCATTCTTATTCTCACAGCTAATATATTCACTAATCTGGAGCAAACTCAAAACCTAGCAACTTCAGTGAACCCCAGTGCCAAGGCAAACAGACTAGCCTCTGCCTCCCTGTCCGTCCTCACCTCATCTGCTGGAACTTGCAGGCACTGCTGGCCAGCAACAAGCACAGCAAAAGAGGGGAGGCCTAAATACACCAGTTTTGTGGGAGCAGGTCTGGTAGTAAAGAAACAAACCCTGGAGGGATGGGCTCTCCACACCTCAGCTGTGTGCAACGCCACCCAAGGGTACATCTACCCTGAAGATGAAGGGTGTGGAGCTAAAACAAACACCCAGACAGTCACAGCATTTTCTGACACTCAAAATTCTCAACAAGAGAAACTCCAACTAAAACCCAAAAAAGACATTTCAGAACCAGCACCCCCGAGACGCAAGAGGGTACCCTCTGGCGGTGGATTATGGACCCAACAGTTAGTTATGGACACAGTAAGCACTCAGGTACCTTTGGGGGAAAATTCACTTTTACTGATTAAGTTCAACCTCACTTTAAGTTCAAGAGGCAAAACTCCAGGTTTACTGAAGTAAAAGGTAAAAATTTCCTAGGGAGTTTTGGGGGAAATTTCTCTTACCACAATGTTGGTTGAATACCCCAGATTTCAAACAAAACTGTATTTCTACCTGCAAACCTATGCATCACCTTTAAATGACTCTCAGTTACACAAAACCATAACCGTAACCACCTCGGGAAATCAAACTATTATCCTAAATGAGACTTGCATTTTCCTGCAAAACAGAAAAAACTGTCACGTTGATATTGTCTGTTAGGTTTCAGATCGATTATTTTTCAACTGGTCCTCAGAGCTATTTCTTACCCCTTTTTCTCAAGGGGATTTCACAGAGGGACAGGAAGAAATTATTTCTGATGAAAAAAAGTCTACTGCTAAATAGATAAAATCAAATTAAGGACATGCACCAATGTACCATTTCTGGTTCTGATGGAACGAGAAGCACAAAATCACAACCCATTATACTCAAGACTGTCTACAAGAGATTCATTCTAGACCACACATACACTAACCCCACAGCAACCCTATAACAAAGGTACTATTATCCATTTTACACCAGCAACTTGAAGCACAGGCTGGCTAAATGACTTGCCCAAGGTCATTCCACAGAGAGAGCTGAGATTCAAATCCAGAGTGTCTGGCCATAGCCATCTATTAACCAAATCATACTGCTTTCAAAGCTGTGTTAAAAACAATAGCTGTGGGCCAGGTGTG
>NW_012108919.1:3138547-3141044 GCF_000951045.1 Mandrillus leucophaeus | reverse complement strand
GCAAATGTTATAAATAAATGGGTAATTTGACAGAATCCCAGGAGGAGAGCACAGGACTGGGGGAAACAGGAGCCACAGCAACCTGCAGAGTGGATCAAGATTATTATGAATACAGCCTCTGCCATCCACTACCTGAACACCTTAAACCCATCTCCTTGACCTTATCTATGAACAGCAGCACTGTTCACAGCTACCCAGAATTAGAAAGACTCACATCAGGACACCTTGGGCCTTGGGCCCAGATGTAGTATTTTCTCCCTAAATGAAGAGATAAAAACAAAAGCAGCACCTCCATGAGGGCTTCCGGACAGCCATGGGCCAGCAGAAGGTATAAGGATATTTGGGGAGAGACAGGCCAAAGATAATTACCAATGTCTACTCTCCTAGGCCCAGGGCAGGAATCATCTGCCACTAGGAGAAGAGGCTTAGACGACAGATGTATTTAAGATCTGAAAAAAATCTCCCCAAGCGAGAAGAAATTCATTTTCTAGTAAGTGGTGCTTAAAATGCAGTTAAGTCCACAAGTTTCTATACATCAACCAGAGAGTGTTTCCACCAAGACTTCCTGTTCTTTTCCAGATTTGCAAGTCAAAACACTAATGCCACAAGAAAAATACACCATTTCTGAATCCGTACCGCATGCTGCAAATTCCACAGCGCTCTCAAGGACAGCATGTTGCCGCAGCACCAACATCCTGCCTGCTTAGACGTGAACAGCAACCCTGGCTCAGCTCAGTGTTGGCAGCAGACTTCCCAGAAAAGCTGGCACTCTTCAAAATGGGAAGTCACCAATGAAGAGGCACAAACGCAAGACCCTGTCCGTACTGCTTGTGCAGTACCTCCTAGGGCTTGGGGAGTTGGGACATGTAGTGACTATAAACCCAGGCTACCCAACCCCAAGCTCCAAACACTGGTTCTCAGCCACAGCGCTTTCTTCATACAACTAAAAACAAGATGTCACAGTATACATACTCAGGCACACACAGCCAATAGAATGGGACTTTCTCATCCATGAAAACGGAGATTTTCCTGTTTCCTTAGGGTGCCATGGCTCCTTGCTACTCTAAGTCAACATATTCTCTCCCTAACCATCAAAAGGAGATCAGGAAGCAGAGGACAGGTGTCCACTGCCTAACTCTGTAATGTACAGAAAAGCTCCAATGGCAATTCATTAACAGCACTGAATTCTTTTCCAAGAAGACTGTTTAAAAACAAGCAACATAAACGGAAAACTCCCACAGACTTTATGGAAGGCACTATTCTGAAACTGGAGGCTGCAGCTCGGTTTGCAGGAAAGATGCTGAACCAAGAGAACCCCAGCGTTTCGTCTGAACAACAAGGCTTGGGTCTGTCAGTATGTTTGCTTGTTTTGTCCCCTAATGGGGTGGTGAGGGGTAAAGGTAAGGGCAGAATCTGGCTGGATCATCTCTCAGATACTAGGTTCTTTTGGTGTGTGTGAAAGATAAGAATGCTCTAACGCCCACTTGAGAAAAAGACTACAGGGAATAACGAAAGGACTAGGCCAGCCTTACAGGGAAATAAAGAAACAGACAATGAGCGAGTCACAGGAAGAGAACAGAAAGACAGAAAGAGAGGAGACTACTGAACCATAACAGGAAGGAACAAACGATACACACAGCCTGGATGAATCTGAAAGCAAAGTGAAGGGATGTAGTAGACACAAAAGTGCTTCCATCTATAAGGCATTTACAACAGGCAACGCAAATCTACAGCGCGAGAAAGCAGGTCAGCATTGGCATGGGGGCACAGGACAGGAGCACAACGGAGCTTTCTTGGGTGGCGGGAGGGGCATATATTGATGGTATATATGGGATGGTAATACCCAGGTGTGTGCAGTTGTCCTAAGTTATCACAGTGTACACCTGAAATGGTTGCATGTGTAAATTTTACTTCAATAAGATTGGTTTTTTAAAAATCCAAACTGAGGCCGGGTGCCGTGGCTCACGCCTATAATTCCAGCACTTTGGGAGGCCATGGCAGGTGGATCACGAGATCAAGAGTTTGAGCCCAGCCTGGCCAAGATAGTGAAACCCCATCTCTACTAAAAGTACAAAAATTAGCCAGGCGTGGTGGCAGACGCCTGTAATCCCAGCTACTCGGGAGGCTGAGGCAGGGAACTGCTTGAACCTGGGAGGTGGAGGTTGCAGTGAGCAGAGATCGCGCCACCACACTCCAGCCTGGGTGATAGGGCGAGACTCCGTCTCAAAATCAAAACTGACTTACAAGGTTTTTGTTTTTGTTTTTTAAATCCAGAACAGTAGGGGTGCGTATGTAGAATGAGTTATGACAATTTGTTAGATTAAATTGATTTCTCTGGAAAGTAGCCATCTAAATTAAGTAAAAGTTAACGCCAAAAGCCACACCTCTGGCAATACAATCCAGGGACCTGGTCCAAATGTGGAAAATCTCCCCAAGTTTCATGTGGTTAAAAGTGACTTATTAAAGAATATTTTACAATACAAACTCCCTTTTGGGG
>NW_012108919.1:3131924-3135152 GCF_000951045.1 Mandrillus leucophaeus | reverse complement strand
CACTACAGGACTTGCTTGCTTCATTAATACACTTTCCCAGTTCTGCTAACAATTTTAACAGACCTCTCAAGTTGAAAAAACATAAGACAGAATTGGGCGAAACACCACTCACTTATTTTGGTAACTTCAGGACAACCACAATTTCTGAGGATTTGCAGCCTAAAAGTGACTTGAAGCAGCTGAAGATATTTCACTTTTTTGACCGTATCTCATCTCAATTATTAAGGTATTGCAGTCACACTCTAGATACATGACTACTTCTAAATATGTAAGTTTTCTGAGTTAAAATGGCAGACTACGAACTTGACCCTATGGTTTACTGACTACATTATGATTCCCACATTAAAGATCAAAGCTATATGAGACAGACTGGAGTTCTCCAAGACAAGGCAACAGGTCACATAAATCTTGGAAAGCCAGCTGATATAGGTGGGCATCAACCTTGCTAATTCATCCATCATGGGTTCAAACAGCATTCTAAAGGGACACAGCTCTCCTACCTCTCCTGTTTCTCTCTCATCCTCCCTAGTCCTGTAGATTGTCCACTACCTGGCATCTGAAGGAAGTTTGCAATAAAAACATGTCTAAACTCTTCTTTCTGGCAGAATCAATTTACTTATACACAATGAGAATTTTTGGATAAGCATGCTGCTCTATTTCCTTCAGTTCTTTATTAATATAGGTACTACTTATTACGTAAAAATTATTTCTAAGGCAAAATACTCTTCAAAACATATTGCTGAGGATACTATATTTCTTGATTTTAGAAAATGCATAATCCAAACCTGATTTTCCAATACATAAAAATATGGAATGCTTCACAAATTTCCATGTCATACTTGCATACGGGCCATGCTAATCTTCTCTGTATCATTCCAATTTTAGTATATGTGCTGCTGAAAGGATCACTCTTCTGTTTCTTCTGAAAGGCTTTTCTACAGTAGTAACCCCGACTAACCACACCAGGCTACGTATGTGTATACTTTTTGAAGTAGTCGGGAAACCAACAGTAATAAAGGCAATTTATAATAATTTATACTAATTATTGCTGCCCATTCATTTCACAATCCCCAAACCTTCCCTAACCTACAGGGTCTACCTCTGGCATCTATGTACCATGGATTGTCTGTGACACTGTTCCAATGCAAGTTCCCTCTCTCCTCTAATTCAAGAGACCTCAACTGTATCTCCAGGGTTCTGTCCGCTTCTATACACAAGCACCAAACTGATTAAACTATGTCTAATGTATGATTTATAACTAGCTCCTAATGTCATTTTTTAAAACTAAGCCCTGCCTACTAAGAACTCTAACACCACAAATCACAATTTGAATGACAGCAAATTTCAAAATGCTATTTACTTATTATTCATTCTTATAACAAATATTTAAGTACCACATTCCAGGCACTGTTCCAGGTGCTTGAGGTAAATTTATGAGCAAGATTAACCTCAAGAACAAAAAGATTCTTGCTCTTCATTTTTTAAAATTATTATATTATTACTTTATATTCTAGCAGAGATAAGGTATTGGTAGTAGTGGCAAATGTTATAAATAAATGGGTAATTTGACAGAATCCCAGGAGGAGAGCACAGGACTGGGGGAAACAGGAGCCACAGCAACCTGCAGAGTGGATCAAGATTATTATGAATACAGCCTCTGCCATCCACTACCTGAACACCTTAAACCCATCTCCTTGACCTTATCTATGAACAGCAGCACTGTTCACAGCTACCCAGAATTAGAAAGACTCACATCAGGACACCTTGGGCCTTGGGCCCAGATGTAGTATTTTCTCCCTAAATGAAGAGATAAAAACAAAAGCAGCACCTCCATGAGGGCTTCCGGACAGCCATGGGCCAGCAGAAGGTACAAGGATATTTGGGGAGAGACAGGTCAAAGATAATTACCAATGTCTACGCTCCTAGGCCCAGGGCAGGAATCATCTGCCACTAGGAGAAGAGGCTTAGACGACAGATGTATTTAAGATCTGAAAAAAATCTCCCCAAGCGAGAAGAAATTCATTTTCTAGTAAGTGGTGCTTAAAATGCAGTTAAGTCCACAAGTTTCTATACATCAACCAGAGAGTGTTTCCACCAAGACTTCCTGTTCTTTTCCAGATTTGCAAGTCAAAACACTAATGCCACAAGAAAAATACACCATTTCTGAATCCGTACCGCATGCTGCAAATTCCACAGCGCTCTCAAGGACAGCATGTTGCCGCAGCACCAACATCCTGCCTGCTTAGACGTGAACAGCAACCCTGGCTCAGCTCAGTGTTGGCAGCAGACTTCCCAGAAAAGCTGGCACTCTTCAAAATGGGAAGTCACCAATGAAGAGGCACAAACGCAAGACCCTGTCCGTACTGCTTGTGCAGCACCTCCTAGGGCTTGGGGAGTTGGGACATGTAGTGACTATAAACCCAGGCTACCCAACCCCAAGCTCCAAACACTGGTTCTCAGCCACAGCGCTTTCTTCATACAACTAAAAACAAGATGTCACAGTATACATACTCAGGCACACACAGCCAATAGAATGGGACTTTCTCATCCATGAAAACGGAGATTTTCCTGTTTCCTTAGGGTGCCATGGCTCCTTGCTACTCTAAGTCAACATATTCTCTCCCTAACCATCAAAAGGAGATCAGGAAGCAGAGGACAGGTGTCCACTGCCTAACTCTGTAATGTACAGAAAAGCTCCAACGGCAATTCATTAACAGCACTGAATTCTTTTCCAAGAAGATTGTTTAAAAACAAGCAACATAAACGGAAAACTCCCACAGACTTTATGGAAGGCACTATTCTGAAACTGGAGGCTGCAGCTCGGTTTGCAGGAAAGATGCTGAACCAAGAGAACCCCAGCGTTTCGTCTGAACAACAAGGCTTGGGTCTGTCAGTATGTTTGCTTGTTTTGTCCCCTAATGGGGTGGTGAGGGGTAAAGGTAAGGGCAGAATCTGGCTGGATCATCTCTCAGATACTAGGTTCTTTTGGTGTGTGTGAAAGATAAGACTGCTCTAATGCCCACTTGAGAAAAAGACTACAGGGAATAACGAAAGGACTAGGCCAGCCTTACAGGGAAATAAAGAAACAGACAATGAGCGAGTCACAGGAAGAGAACAGAAAGACAGAAAGAGAGGAGACTGCTGAACCATAACAGGAAGGAACAAACGATACACACAGCCTGGATGAATCTGAAAGCAAAGTGAAGGGATGTAGTAGACACAAAAGTG
>NW_012108919.1:3096814-3128056 GCF_000951045.1 Mandrillus leucophaeus | reverse complement strand
ATTAAGAAGGGGAAAAAAAAGTTACCTTTTTTGCAAGCCGAATCAGAGTGCCATCTGTGTCTTGTGTTAAGGAATTTGCTTTTGTGTTGTGCAGAAAGGTAGATGTAATATTCAATATTCACCTATGGGGGAGAAAGGCTTGCTCACAAGTCTTCAGACTTTTTCTGTGTATGGCCATACACAGACACCCAACGTTCACTCTCTTCCCTCTCAGCTCCTTCTCTTAGGAAAGGTTCTACTTTTATTTTTTATTTTTATTTATTTTTCTTTTGAGATGGAGTTTCACTCTTATTGCCCAGGCTAGAGTGTAATGGTGCCATGTCGGCTCACCGCAAAGTCCGCCTCCCAGGTTCAAGATTCTTCTGCCTCAGCCTTCCCAAGTAGCTGGGATTACAGGCATGTGCCATCATGCCCAGCTAATTTTTAGTAGAGACAGGGTTTCTCCATGTTGGTCAGGCTGGTCTCAAACTCCCAACCTCAGGTGATCCACTCGCCTCGGCCTCCCAAAGTGCTGGGATTACAGGCGTGAGCCACCATGCCCGGCCTCTTCAGACTTTTTCTAATGTAAAAGTGTACCAGAGAGGCTCACCATGCTCATGACTGGCACAAGGAGGTGTGAGGCTGGTGATGGGCACTGCCAGGGATTACTGGATTAGGAGCAAGGGTGATAAGAATTCTCTAAGATTCCAACTCCTACTGTCACAAGCCCCATTGATACACCACGCGGAAGGGTCTCTGAGACCAACAGCTTATTATAGCATTATTATAGCAACTATCTCACTGCAAACGTGCATGTTAGCCCTGGAACTAAAATACCCGCATCCCAAAGGATGTGAAGTCCTCACATTCACTCTCTGAGGGTTCCCATTCCCACAAAGGGACTGGGCAGGCAGCCGTGAGAAGACAACTCAGAGTGAACAGGGCACCGAAATTTAGAACGAATTCCCAGAGTTGAAATCAGCCACCTCCAGCCCACAAACCAAAGTCAGCTCAGTTTCTGGCATGAAATTTTTTACAAGTCATCCTGGCAGGAGTCACATCCAAGATTTATTTTAAGACAATAATCTTGGTCCAAATCTCAACTTCTAGAACTGAGCCACCGAAGAGCTAAGGGGGGATGGGAATTCTCGAGATGGAAATCCACGTCCTGGAAGATCTCAGAATACTTAGGCCCATCCCATTTCTGCACCTGCAGGTGCTTATGTAGGAGGGCATCTCCTTCCCTCCAGAACTACCCAGCAAGAAATCCAGAGGGGAACGTCACCCAAAAACAGGGGAGAACAGGGGAGGCCAAGGCATTCATAGCCTAGCTTGTGCCATCTTAAGAATCCCTACAGGAGGCCGGGCGTGGGGGTTCACGCCTGTAATCCCAGCACTGTGGGAGGCCAAGGTGGGCGGATCATGAGGTCAGGAGATTAAGACCATCCTGGCTAACACAGTGAAACCCCGTCTCTACTAAAAATACAAAAAATTAGCCGGGTGTGGTGGCGGGCACCTGTAGTCCCAGGTACTCAGGAGGCTGAGGCAGGAGAATGGCTTGAACCTGGGAGGCGGAGGTTGCAGTGAGCAGAGATCATGCCACTGCACTCCAGCCTGGGCGACAGAGTGAGACTCTGTCTCCAAAAAAAAAAAAAAGATTCCTTACAGTAGAATTCAGGGCCATCCTTGTTTAATTCAGCTGGCATTTTCCTATGTAAATCACTATTTCTGTTATGGTTGGAGTAATATGGGAGAGGGTGATCTATTAATGCTATCTACAAAGGGTAAGTTCAACAGACCAGTTCCATTGTGACTAGTCATTTGTAAAGAATACTGATCTTCTTAATTTCATTCCACAAAGAGGCTATGGCAGGAAACGTCATTTTTTATACTGTTTTTCTTCTGCAGGGTTTTGATAAAAACTAATATTCATGTATTTTTACATAAATCACATGCTTGTTTTCCTCTAACCAGTAGCAGGAGGCAAAGGCATTTGTGCGGCACCTCTGGAAATTACATTACCTATCTGGAATTCATCTGTTTCACCAGAGACACCCAGCCCCAGCCCATCCAGCCAGCCTGGAAAAGCCTCCCTGGCCTTAATCTCATTAAGAGTCCAAACTCCACAGCCTTAAAGCAACAGAGCAATCTGCTTTCCCGCTGCTTCCCTGACTTTCTGGTTTGGAAGAGGAAGCTTTCTAGGGACCATTTTTTTTTTTGTTTATTACAGATCATTACAGGTTTCCTGGAGAAAATATAGATAAGCCTTATCTCCTGAGCATCCATCCCTCTTCCTAAACTCTTCCACGCCATCTGTCACCTCCGGGCCTTCCACTTTCACTTTGGAACACACTGTTGGCCAATCCCATCTTCACCTGGCTAATCCCTGTCCTTCCAGTCTTCTTTCATCCCTCAGTGTGGATTAGTTGCCCCTCCCACCTGCGCCTATACCACCACTTCATCTGTCAAAGCATACATATATACACACACACACACCACACACACCCCCCCCCACACACACACACACGTTTATATGTGTATGCTTTATACATTATATGTATACATATTTTACTAAATTTACCAAGATAAAACAAAAAAAATTAAACTGTACATAGTGTTTTCTCATTTACTTTTTTCACTTGCTTTTTTCACGTACTTTGTCAGTCAACATTCTTGCTACCATATTTTAATGACTGCACGGAACAGATGTTCCATAATTTAATCAATCCCCTATTGGTTTCAATTTTTCACTGGGATACACAGTAAAATACTTACTACACATCCTTGTGACCAAATTCCTAGAAGAGGGAAATAGATGCAAAATATTATACTACTTACAGTGCAGACCAGATGCTTCAAACATGGGATGTCAGTTTTTAAGGACACTAACATAGTCTCCACATGGAGAAAAATGAGGCACCTGAAACCTTCATAAAAGAAATGACTGAGGTAACACAGGATTGTTAAGCCCAAAGAAGACGAACAATGAGACTGTTGGATGAGAAATAATGTTTAGTTCCTTCTGAGGTCAATAACGGAACATGTTGAAAGAAATGGAAAGAGGTATTCTGTTAGTTAAATTCAAGAGAATGGAATTTTCCCAGAGATATCCAACATCAATCTTGCAGCTACTTAAACTATTCAGGCTGAGACAGGAAGTAATCCTGACAGAGGAAAGACACTGGGCCAGCTTCATAGGAAGGGCAGTCAGTCAACCAAAAAGGTCACTCATGTTCAACTACTACTATTTCCACCCTGCAGGGGACTTCCCCACTGCACTCTTTCAAATTAAACTGGAGAAAAGCCATGATTAAACTTTCCTATATGAGCCTAAGTACTATCCAAGCACATAGCCTATTTACTGTTCACAAAATATAAGAAAACCAATTTCACCAATAAGCAAAAGTCATGCTGGATCAAACTGTAGATTCCATCAGTGACCATGCTACAGTAACATGTTTTTACAAGTCCTGTCTTTTCAAAACAGGGAGTGACTGGCTTATCCTCACATCTTTTGGCTCTCACAGTTACAAATATATAATAAGATAATAAGAGCAGATGAGGCTAATGACCACATTCGCTGTAATTACCTAATCTCGTTGTTTTTAAGGAAGGAAGGTATTCAGTAGATCAACTGTCACTATTTAACCACAGGGGAGAAAACAGGACTCTCTCTTTCTGAATTTCTATCAATGTTTATATGCAAATGGAGTATGTTTCCAAAAGATACTTAAAGATTTTAAAGGGAAGCAAGGGAATGAAGAAAGCATTACATTTAGGCTTCTGTGAAAAGCCATTATCCTTAGAGAGGCTGAGTTTAGAAAAATGGCAAACAGCACGAACATCAAGTTCTTGGTGACAATAAATGAGGCTCCGGATCCAGATGGCCTTTGAATCTGGCACCTCTGGCTTCTATTTCCACACAGAATCACTTTCAAATCGCCCACCTTCTAAAAGTTCATTTATAAACCTGCAGTTTAAAACCTAGAATGCACTCCATCACAGAAATGATATTTAAAATGGCACTTGTTCCAAACCACCACAAAGGAATTAAACAAAATTCACTGTATAACGAGAAAAGGGGTAAAGGATTAAGAAAGAGGACACAAAGCTGCTAAGGGGAATTAGGAAGGGGTGAGGGTATTCCCCGCACCCTTTCAGAAAACCAGAAAAATTTAAGGAGGAAGAACTGTTACCAACCATTCTGTGCATCAAGATTAGAATGGAAACTCGAAAGTTTTGAGCAGGACAAAACCATGTCAGGGTCTATAGCTTATCAAGTACTTGTTTTAGTTGACACCTGACTGGCTCCTGTGAAAATAATTAAGTTTTAAGCTACACTGGCTGGGAGTCTGAATTTCTTGGACCCGATGAATTATGCATGATAATGAACTCCACAAATGAGATGAAACCAGGCTCTGCTGCCCTAGCAAATTTGGGCAATGAACATATTTCTCATGAGCTCCTAGTAATAAATCTGAAATTAAACTAATCACATAATTAAAGGGAGAACCTAGTAGCTGAAGTATAGAAATATACAAAATTTCTCCCCACAAACTACAAAGTTTTCCATAGAGGTAAGTCATTAAAAAAGAAAAATACCAAAAATGAGGCAGCTGAATCATATTTTCTGGTGGGGGAGAAGAACCACAACTCCTTACCGAAAACAAAGATTCAAGGAATTTTAAAGTTTGAATGTAAACGTTAATTGCAATGTACTAAAAACAAAACTAGGCCAGGTGTGGTCGCTCACGCCTGTAATCCCAGAACTTTGGGAGTCAGAGGCAGGAGGATCACCTGATGTTGTTTGAGACCAGCCTGGGCAACATGGCAAAACCGCATGTCTACTAAAAATACACAACTTAGCCGAACGCAGTGCTGCATACCTGTGATCCCAGCTCCTCGGGAGGCTGAGGCAGGAGAATCACCTGAACCCGGGGAGCGGAGGCTGCAGTGAGCGCCACTGCATTCCAGTCTGGGCGACAGAAAAAAAGTTTTCTTTTGCTTTGAGACAGAGTTTTGCTCTGGGGCTCAGACTGGAGTGCAGTGGCGCTATCTCGGCTCACTGCAACCTCCACCTCCTGGGTTCAGGCGATTCCCCTGCCTTGGCCTCCTGAGTAGCTGTTGACTACAGGCGCCTGTCACCATGCCCGGCTAATTTTTTGTGTACCTTTAGTACAGACCGGGTTTCACTACGTTGGCCAGGTTGGTCTCGACCTCCTGACCTTGTGATCCGCCTGCCTTGGCCTCCCAAAGTGCTGGGATTACAGGCAAGAGCCACCAGGCCCAGTCTAAATTTTTTAATGTTAAAAATAAATATAATATACATAATATATTAATATAATTAATTATATATAATTAATTTATATATATTAACTTCAAAATACGTGGGTAACGTCAGGAAAAAAAAATAGGCTGCCTATTTCCCCACCTTCCATTTTCCCCCACCCCACTTGCCCCTTGTGTTTTTATTCCTAGGTTCCTTGTACACTGTCCCCCGCTCTTGTGAAAAGTCCTCCCACACCTATTTAAAAGTTTAAAAAAAAAAATCAAAGCTCATCTATGGGGCTGAAGACCATTTCTAGGGAGGAGCTGATAAGGTTCTATTTCTTCATCTAGATGCTGGTTAAACAGGTGTGCTCCAACGGTGAAAACAAAAGTTCAAAAAACAATTTTAAGTACCTGAAAATAAGTTTAAGGAAGAGGGTATTTTTCCCCTTTCCCCAGAAGGTGGACTAAATAAACAGGATGATCCTTAAGAAATACGACTATGTTGTTAGTGAGAAAAGAGGCTGCTGGCTCACTGCTAGGGGGAAGGAATTCCTGAGTTGTTGTTTCTGCGGCTGCAGAAGATGAACTCGACACCAAAGGAGACTGTCCCCCTCAAATCTTAACTGGGAAGCACTAAGGGCGTCTGCCACTTGTGATCTCCAAGTACGAAAAGTTGAAGTTACTTGGCAACAGAAACCCAGGAAAACTGTAAGCCTCGAGGACTGCTGGTAGAGCTTCTAAAAATCTGACATTTAGAGAGAGAGATTTGGTCCCACAAGCGGGCCACCACAAATGGAGCTGGAATTTGTCTCTGCATTTTAAAAACTGTAACCAAAACCACAGATGAAGAGCAGAAAATTCTTTCCTTACAAAAGTTCAGAATAATGTATTGTGTAATATAATGCATTTAACACAAATACCCCAAAGATATAGTGCACTCCCTTGTAAATTCATAATACACTGTCCAAGGAATTCACAGGACTTTAAATAAACAGTCAATACACAATACATCTCTCACACACAGAATGTTAACAATTAGATATTGAAGGGGTGCTCCAAAGAGACGGGGTGGGGGGGGAATCAAGTTCAAGAACCCTGAAGACCCCTTGAACTCCATTTATTTTCAGTCAACAATGGCGTCTGCTTCTGCCAAGTACCCAGTGACGAGGCTGTGGTTAGGGGAAAACGAGGTGCTTTACTTACACAGCAGAACCACACTCTAGCTTGAATCTAAACTCATCCACTAATGCAAACAAGAAGAGAAAGAAACAGCACTAAAGAATGAAACCAATTTTAACTCTAAGTTAAGCTATGTTGTAGGCAAAGAGGAGTAAGATGAAGAATGAAATTTAGCGTGGTGAAAACTGGAAACCATCAAAGGCATTCAGCTGCTCAGGAGGTTCTCCCCTCTCCAAAGTGGAATGACAGAATTAGCCAGTGCCAGCACTCTCCCTGCACCCTTTCTCCTGGGGTAGGCCCACAGCAGGGCTGCCCTCTGAATAAGAAATCCTGCATTACACTACATAAAGGAAGGACAGTGTGCAGGATGACCAGCCAACATCAATCTTCAATGGCCATTTCTTAAAATCCTTCTTCACGTTTTCTTCAACAATACTAGCTACCACAGCCAACATTTAAAAGATGGAAGGCCTCCGACAACTTCCTCAAGCCCAGGCTCATTTACCAGCTGGAAACTGTAGGCAAGAAACCCTGTCCAACCAAAAAAACCCAGACTTGTGCTGGCTCCCAGTGGGCACCCCTCCTGGCAATCAGTGAGAAGAGAAAACTTGGTTGTGACCCCAAAACCGGTTTTAAACGTTCCATCACAACTGGTTATGAAAAGCAGTCAGCTGAAAGAGCCAATAAAGAGAGCAAAACACAAGCTGGAAACAGCAGCTCCTCCGTCCCTGCACCTCACCAAGCAGACAAGATACACCACCACAACTCTGCAACCTGATCGTGCCCCTGCCAGCACTGGACACACCCATGGACTCCGAGGAAAAACAGAAAATGCTCATCATCTACGAAAGCAGATACTAATTTGCCAGAGCTACTGCATTCTTTCTGGATGCAGGGCAGAAATCCTTAAGAGTCACAGAGCAGCCTACGGGTGGATTTTAAAGCCTACAAGGAAACGTTCAATAAATATTTGTTGATTGATTTTTTAAAGAGATGATTAAAGGGTTAGAGGGGGAAAGGCCACGCTACAAAGGTCAAAAGTAAAGCATCACTCATCTAGATATGGGAGTCTGTGAAGGGCCTTCTGATGATGGTCTGGCTGCTTCAGAGAACGACCGTAACCATGAGCTGGCTGCTCTCTGGTGTCTGCATCTTCGACGGACTGGGAGAGGTGGCCTGGAGGCTTAGAATCCTCTGGCTTTAGAGTCCTCTTTAAAAAAAAGTGAATAAATTAACACCGCTCCAGATTTCACAAAAAGTGCAGGTTTAACTACCCAAGTTACAGTGGGGGATCAGCAAATTATGTCCATTCTCTACCACCAGCTCCAGGAGGGAGGAAAAGGAGCAAAAGGAAGCTGGGATAACTGAGGCAGCGCAGTGAGATGGGCAGCTGATCTCGAGCCTCCTGAGCCCTGTACCCTCAGCTGGTTATCAAGGCTGGTTATTAGGGGGAGTAACCACTACCACCTGCACTTACTCGAGGACTGTTTATAGCAGTTGACATTTATTCCCTCCTTTAATCCCCACAGCAACCAGGATCAAGGTTGAGACTGTGATTATCTCTCAGCTGAAGAAACGGAGGCCCAGAGAACGTAAGCAACGTGCCTAGAGTCACACAGCTTAAACGAATTATCACTGTTACTGAGGTCTCAACCCAGTGCTCTCAACCACTAAATTATGCCCTGGGTTTAGTGCTGATTTCAATATTACCTATCATTAAACTTGCAGCCAGGATTCGCCCAGGTGAACTAAAAAGAAGGCACCTAACACTAATAATACAAACAGTAACCTCTGCACCTGAAATACCATTATCAAATTGTCGAAAACTTCTATTTCCTTGTTCAACAAGCTTGCTTTGTTTAATGGTGTTTGGGTTTTTTCCTTGGGAGTGAAATGCTGAGGTCAGTATTCAAAGCAGTCCCAAATTGTTTTGTTTTGTTTTTTGAGATGGAGTCTCGCTCTGTCGCCCAGGCAGGAGTGCAGTGGCGCACTCACTGCAAGCTCCGCCTCCCGGGTTCACGCCTCAGCCTCCCGTGTAGCTGGGACTACAGAGCCCGCCACCTGGCCCGGCGAATTTTTGTATTTTTACTAGAGACGGGGTTTCACCGTGTTAGCCAGGGTGGTCTCCATCTCCTGACCTCGTGATCCACCCGTCTCGGCCTCCCAAAGTGCTGGGATTACAAGCATGAGCCACCGCGCCCGGTCCCCAAATTGTTTTAATCACATTGTTGAAATAATAACAAAGGAGGGGCAACTCTTCCCACATTGGGTATTATTTGGCTGGGCAAAGAGGTGAGAAGCATATTAAATAGTGCTTCCAATAAATGTATAGAAATCCTATGAACAAAAATATTGGACTTTAAAGAATCAAGCCCTAAGGCTTAAAAAGGAATCCCAAAGAGGGAAGGCCAGGAGTTAAGTGGCTTGGCATGTGAGGCAATGACCCTCTGGCCAGCCACACTGCCTGTGCAGGATTACTGCCCACAGCCTTGCTATTCAAGGCAAAGTATTAGCATACTTGGGCGCTTATTTGAAATATGCACACCCTCAGGCCCTGCCTCACAGACTGAACCCCAGAATGTGCAATAGTTCAACAAGATCCCCAGGTGTGCTGCCTACAGGATGTGTGCCTTACAACTTCAACACCCGTTCTGCCAGAAAGCTCGTGGAGGTAAAGGAACCAGCTGCTACTAGTTTGTCACAATAAGACCTAAAATTCTGTAGGCTACCTTTATAAATTATCAATTAGGATTATAATTCCTGCCATAACTTTGAATTTACTCAAAATCCTTTGTTGTTTAACTTCATAACCATTGCTCATTTTGAAAAATAACCACCTGGGCCGGGGGCAGTGGCTCATGCCTATAATCCCAGCACTTTGGGAGGCCGAGGCGGGTGGATCACCTGAGATCAGGAGTTCGAAACCAGCCTGAAACCCCGTCTCTACTAAAAAATACAAAAATCAGCTGGGCATGGTGGCGGGTGCCTATAATCCCAGCTACTCGGGAAGCTGAGGCAGGAGAATTGCTTGCACCCAGGAGGTGGAGGTTGCAGTGAGCCTAGATCACGCCATTGCACTCCAGCCTGGGCGACATAGCAAGATTCCATCTCAAAAAATAAATAAAAAATAAATAACCACCAAATAACCTGTGATCGCAATAAACAGATACAAAACGAGGTTATATGTTATTCTTTGCTTTAAGGTTGGCCATCCTAGGCAATGGAGAGCCCTGATTTAGAAAGAAATTCTCACTTAACTAAAAGTGGGTCACCATAAAAATTAACAAATCTAGCAAAGTCAGGAAACATGTAAAAGAAAGTACAGCGACCACAATCAATATAAAGCATAGGAATAAATCTTCCTGATTATCAAGGCAAAAACAGGACTTACACCATTAGGCTTTGAACTACTAAGTCAACAATGGAAAGCTTTCACTTCATTACTCTTAAAGTAACATGTTGGTAATAATGGTAAAATACCTGTAAAATGAAGACTTGAGATCATGAATCATCATCTTTCACGCAGAAAGATGAAAAAGTATCACCTTGCCCTCCTATGTCCAAAGAGCTATAAACTATTCTTTCTCTTGACATAAACTTTTCCAAAAGTTACCAATGACCAAAAACACATATCAAGGTACAATTCACAAACACTGATAATCTATATTAATCAAAACTTTTACTGCTCCAGAAAAAGTAAGTAGTTATCTTTCCTTATTACAGTCTTAGTCACTATACCAGGCATTTCCTTCTCAAGCTAATAATAAAACATGTTTACCAACATACCAAACAGGGCAGCCCCATTTGCCGATTTGAATTTAATGCTTGAGTATCCACATAATTTTCCTTATGTTTCAAATATACAAGACAACTATTGTTTTTCATTCAGTCTTCCTATCAAATCACTATGGGAAAAGGAAGAGACTCATCCCACAGAAACTACCTTTAAGGACTTACAGACTATTAATTCCACAAGAGAAAATAAAATGTGGTCAACAATACTCATTTCATGTAATACTGGCTTAGTGGGGAAAAAAATGCAATCATCCATCAGTGTACGTTAACCTCCACAGTCAATAAATAAATGGCACTTCTAGTCACTCAGATGAAACCCGGGTGAGAGGGCTAGAAAAAAAATAAAGGTATGAATGAGATGTAGTAAACCTCTAAATATCACACTGATGACTGATTTCAAGCCAAAATGTATAGAACTCATGACAGAAAGTGAAATGCGTATGATTAATATGGTGTCACTTCTAAATGCATTAAAGTTCTGCTAATACTCTCAGCACTCTGTGAAAAAAGAACAAAATTTTGTAGTAAAAAAAGGAGCCCAATTTCCCATTTGCTAACTCAGGTCCCATCCTACCATTTTGCAGCTTTTCCTCTTTATGTGGCACTTGCTGTTCCTTTGGAATTTTTAAAGACCTGGGATTTAAGTAATTGTAGCCATTTCTGAAAGTTATGGAAAACCCAGTTACTTACACGCTGCTTTAAACATTTGTCTTTGAGTATCTGGTTTATAGAGAGACTACATTTGCAATCTTACCTAGTTCTTTTGTATCCAGAACCTTCTTACCCCAATATTATCCGCTTGCTGTCTACCAACAGTCACTCATTGATAACTATCACTGATAGAGTGTGCGTAACCTTAACCTTTTTCTTCCTGTCACCTTTCCGTCCCAGACCTAAACTTTCCAAGTAAGAATTCAACTTTTGTGCAACACCAGAGTCCTCATGGTTACTGCATCCTGTAACACCTCTAAGAACCACAGATAAAAGCGGGACTGCTTGCTCCCTTTCTACACCCTCCCCCCCCACACACACACACGAGGACATTGAGTCTTTGCAAAAAGGTTCTACTATCCAGTAAGTGGCTAATAAATTTCATTCATAACTCGAAACAGATAGACTCCAAAATGAGCAATCTGTAATTTTAAATGTTGTCATTAGTCTCCTGGCTGCAAGCGGTTAAAGAAGACCTTGCAAGCTCATGAATTACGGTACAGTTTATTACTCTGAATGAGCCCATAACAAGCACAGTATCTAACGAAGCTGGAGACGGGAGGGGAAGGTTTTGAAGCCCAAAAGCTTACATGGAATGCAAGATGTCACTTATCCAATTGCAGGGGAATGATCCCTTCTACTCCCAGGCCCTTCTCCGCTTCCCTCCTTGGCCACAGTACACCTTTAAGGTGGAGAAATTTTACACATGTATTATTATACACCGTTCCTTAAAACATATGTCAGATCAGGCTTTGCTTACTGCCTTAGAGGTTTTTCAGTGCTTACGAGAGAAAAGGTCCTACAGTCCAATAATTTAAAACAGGACAGAACACCCATTCAACCTTCACTGCAGAAAATTGTTCCAACAGATATTCAGCCTATCCCAACCCCAGATGCAGGAGATAAAGCAGCACACCCTGAAATCAAAGGTTTCTTCTTACAAACTCTGGGCCAATTAGAAATCATATTTTGAACATACATGGCACTCCATGTTGGTCACTCATAGAAGAATGGGGACATTATAACCTTTTGGAGGTTGGGAGGAAACAGGCAGTTCAACAGACACACAGAATCCCTCATCCACAGGGTCTGAGATAGCAACGCTGGCCGGCCAGGACTCCCATTTTCCTAAGTGGGTAAAGTACGAGAAAGGACAAAGCAATCGTCCTCAAAGTAACCAGGTCAAACTACCAGAAAAAAATGACTCACTGCTAAATATCTTATCTCTTTCACCCACAACCAAGCCCATCCCGCCGAAGTGAGGAAACAGAGGCTGCCTGAGTAGCTTCCGGCCAAATGAGGACCGCTCTGAGAACTGCCACAGAGAACCATCTGTGTGGTGCCGAAACTCTGGTGCAGCGGCTGGAGAAAGGGAACTGAGACACAAGCCACAGGTTTTGGCAGTCTTCTTATTTCCCCCTAACTGGTCTAACTGAGCAGGAAACCAGCAGTTCTCAGTGCAGGCCAACTGAGGTTCCAAATCCAACTCCACCTCCTCCAAACTATAAATTCCTTCCCATAGAAAAAGGGATGACACCTATTTCTGACACAAAGCACAGGAGTCCACGATGAAAAGCTGGGACTAAACAAATGTTTTGGTTCCCTCTAAAACTGCCCCACCAACTCAGTATGCAAGACGTTAACTCACGATCCCACTCCCCAATCCAGTCATCCCTTCCTCTACCAAACACACCTCTGTCGTACAGACACCTAAAATTTGAGAGCCCAGTGAAGATTACAAGCTACCCTACTATACCCTCATCCTTACAAATTAGGTGTTGGCAGCAGGGACACAATCTACACTCAACGTTCTTTACATGACTTCGGTATTTCTCAAAGGAGGCTCCAGGGAACCCTATGTCCAAGGGATTGTATTCAAAATTAAGGCTCACTGGTCAATGAAGTTTGAGAAATATCGGGTATAGATAGCCAGGTTTCTTTCCTTCAGATGTGTTCGTGTACACCATGATCCTCTTAGAGTCCAAGTACCCCAAAATTATTTCACCACCAAAGCGTCCTCTCCACTCCCCTACCACCCCTACCCCCGGAAAATAAAATAATTCTCAGGACGCCTTTAAGGATACCCAGCATTAACTTCTCTTGTTCTGTTTTGCTAGTGGATTGATTTGGGTCTTGACTGAGAGGAGGGAGTGTTTTTGTAAGTAATACATGTATAAATGTTCACTTTTAAAAATGTAAACTATACTGAGTATGGAGAGTAAAAATATGAAAGTTTATTTTCAGCAGCTCAGGAAAACTGGAAAAGGCAATTATCCTAATCCTCTGAGGTTTCAACTGTACAAATAACAGAAAGTTAACAAAACATAAGAAACTCAAGGAAAATTTTTTTTTTTTTTGGGATGGAGTCTCGCTCTGTTGCCCAGGCTGGAGTGCAGTGGCGTGATCTCAGCTCACTGCAACCTCTGTGCCTCCTGGGTTCAAGCCATTCTCCTGCCTCAGGCATGCGCCACCACGCCCAGCTAATTTTTGTATTTTTACTAGGGACTCTTCACCACGATGGCCAGGCTGGTCTCCTGACCTCAGATAATCCATCCACCTCTGCCTCCCAAAGTGCTGGGATTACAGGCATGAACCACCGAGCCTGACAAGATACTCATGGAATCTGAGTTCCCACTGTAGTAACGAGTGCTCTTAGGAGCCTTACCAGAACTGTGATGGCACTAACAACTGCTAACGAAAACTAGTAGTCACTTCTTGCGAAAACATTTTGTTCTCTTTTTACTTTGTTCTCTTTTTACTATTTTGCAAGCATAGGAGAGGGGAATCCAGAGAAGATACTTAATAAAGCAAATTAATCAAATAAAAACAAATGACTTGAACTACAATGTAAACGCAATTTGGACTGCATTCTGACTACACCATTTTCTATTGCTACATATCAAGAAAAAGCTGGGTAAGCTCCCTAAAATGTCTTGGCTACTACGTTTCTGCTAAAGAGCTCCTAAGAAGAGGAAAGGAAAACATATTACATTTTAAATCTGACTCAATTGTCTTAGATCTATTTGTTGCACAGATTTCGGTGAATAAATGTAAGAGGGCATTCAGAATGTTGTAGTTTCCCAGTCTTTTCTTTTTTTTCTTTTTCCGCTTCCTAAATTTTCTGTACTAATATATGCCGATTTTCAACAGTAAAAATAACATTTTACATTTGTAGAGAAAATATAGTGTATGCTAAATAATCAAGTACTTTTTTCCGCTCTCCGGTTAACTCTGACAGGAACGTTGTGTGAGACAGTCTGAAAAGGATTCAAAGGGGGTAGGATTTGCCACAGATTATATAATGGAAAAGGATGAGGTGAGCTTACCAACCTCACTGAGGAGGGGCCAAACATCCTTAACAAGCTAGTTGCTGGCTAAGCACGGTGGCTCATGTGTGTAAATCCCAGTGCTTTGGGAGGCTGAGGCAGAAGGGCTGCTTGAGGCCCGGAGTTCAAGACTAGCCTGGTTAACACAGCAAGATCCCATCCGTACAAAAAACATTTTGAGTTTTGAAAAAAAAATGAGTGTTGTACATGGAAGGAGAGTCTAGGAAAGGAGCCTGACTTACAAAAACATAACCAGGCCGCGCGAGGTGGCTCATGCCTGTAATCCCAAGCCGAGGCGGGTGGATCATGAGGTCAGGAGTTCAACACCAGCCTGGCCAAGATGACAAAACCCCGTCTCTACTAAAAAAATACACAAATTAGCCAGGCGTGGTGGCAGGCGCCTGTAATCCCAGCTACTCGGGAGGCTGAGGCAGAGTACTGCTTGAACCCGGGAGGCAGAGGTTGCAGTGAGCCGAGATCGTGCCACTACACTCCAGCCTGGGCAAAAGAGCGAGACTCCTCCAAAAAAAAAAAAAAAAAAAATTAAAAAAATAATAACAACCAGATAAGTAGTCAATGAATGACAACTAAAAAGAAATACCTATAAACATCTGGTTGTCACGACACCTATGGAGATGCTTTAGGTGACAAGGACAGACTGCAGGAAAGACAACGAGAGACTGGAGGACTTCTCAGATTCACTGCAGTCACTCAAACTAGGAAAGGACACTCTGAGCATGGAGATGGTCACAGGATGTAAGCAGGAAGCCAAGATAAGGCCACAGGGCCAGCCCTGAGGTGCTATGAATACTGCAGTGGAAACCAAAATGGAAAATGAAATTTAAGAAACAAAACCTTTACAACAGCATCAAAAACCGTAAAACAATCAAGACAGACAGGGGCTGGGAACACCCAAGATGAGCCTAGAACACCTTGATGTGTCTGTCAGGAAGTAAGAGCTCAGAGGATGATGGGGACATGTTACAGGGACACAGGCAGCAGCTTTAAGGCCTCCCAGCATTAGTGTCCTCACTGAAAACTGTACTATGGTTTGGGAACAAAACATCCTTAATTTTAGTAAATATATTATAAGGGAAATATACTTCCCTTAATTTTAGGAAGTATTTGGTGATAAGGGGATATTATATTTGCAACATATTCTCAAATGGTTCAGAATTATAGAAACTATGTGTTGTGGGGAGGATGATGAGGAGGGATAAGGAGAGAGAATACTGTCACACACACAAATATGCTACGGTTAACATCTGGGAAATTCTTTGTACTGGGTTTTGCAACTTTTCATTAAAAAACCACTTGTAAAACATAACCACAAACTAAGTAAGAACAAATAAAAGAGTATGAAGGAAGATAAATGCCACCAGGAGCTCTGAGAGATGCAGAGAATATCGTATTATATTGATTTGCTGCTGCTGTCTTCTCTAGCACAACCTGCAAATACTCCCAAAATGATTCTATTAGAATGCACACTACAAATGCCCAAGTGCAGCAACTTAGGCTAGGAATTATGCCAAGAATAAAAAAAAATATATATAGCATTTACTTCAAAGGAGTAAAAAAATGTTACTGACCAAGGCACTGGTATTTGTTTTTGACTGTTTAAAAGTTAAAGGGAAACATCTTTTTTGGGTTGAGAAGAAGCAATATCAGAAAATAAAGGAGGTTGAAAAAATTACCAAAATACTTTTGTGCATGAGAGTCTAGCCTTACAAAACGGCTCGACGGATGTGGTCCTTGGTCCTTCTCTGTGTGTGAGGTATAAGATGGTTTTTAAATATAAAACCCTGCCAGGCGCAGTGGCTCACACCTGTAATCTCGGCACTTTGGGAGGCCGAAGAGGGTGGATCACGAGGTCAGGAGTTCGAGACCGGCCTGGCCAATATGGTGACACCCCATCTCTACTAAAAATACAAAAATTAGCTGAGCGTGGTGGTGCACACCTGTAGTCCCAGCAACTCAGGAGGCTGAGGCACAAGAATCGCTTGAACTCGGGAGGTGGAGGTTGCAGAAAGCCGAGATTATGCCACTACACTGCAGCTTGGGTGACAGAGTGAGACTCCGTCTCAAAAGTAAGTAAGTAAATAAATAAATAAATAACCCTAGTGGCAGTGGGTCCATTCAGTATTGAAATATGTATTTCTGAACCCAGTCTTCATCATACAGCAATCTCCTTCCAATCAAGACTTTCAACAGTAATTGCAGTATTCTTACTATTATATCACAGAGCACCTACGCCAATGCTGAACAACTGTTTTCCGTTGAAATGGTCCTAAAATGCTTTACCCTACAAATCTTATTACCTATATAAATTAACTTCATTACTATTAGAAATGACACATCTGCCGGGCGCAGGGGCTCACGCCTGGAATCCCAGCACTTTTGGGAGGCCGAGGTGGGCATATCACGAGGTCAGGAGATCGAGACTATCCTGGCTAACACGGTGAGACCCCATCTCTACTAAAAATACAAACAATTAGCCAGGTGCGTTGGCGGGCACCTGTAGTCCCAGCTACTCAGGAGGCTGAGGCAGGAGAATGGCATGAACCTGGGAGGCAGAACTTGCAGTTAGCCAAGATTGCGCCATTGCACTCCAGCCTGGGCAACAGAACAAGACTCTGTCTCAAAAAAAAAAAAAAAAAAAGAAGACACATCTGGTCACACAAGTGGTCTGCATAAAGTATTAAGATGGTTCTATACCAGGCAGAGCTTACAAAAGACCTTGCTAGGCAGTTTCTAATCACTCTCAGGTTATCTAAATTCTTGAATTTGGATTTATAGGTTTCTTCAAGAAATTATTAATCCACCAAAAAAGAAACAGTTATCTCAATTCATTACACTCTCTTCCTAAAACAGCTTCTGCTCCAGGACACCTGCTCTGTCCCAAGCTCCCAGATGTCTTCCAGAAGATAAATTCCTCCCCCTATATCACTCACCTTATGCAAAAGTTGGGTTAAGGCCCTCACACTGAAGTCACATAACATCAGGGATATGCACCACCCCAGCTTTAATTTATTGGTTCTACAATTCATTGGTTCTTGACTCCCAACAGAACAAGTTCTACCTCTCCAGCCTCATCTCCCTTCCATGTCCTGCGTCGACCTCCCCACTCCAGCAAATCTGTATGTGATGCACATGTACACACAACACACTGCACTGGGCCCTGCACTTTCACTCCTCCTCATTTGCCAGGGTAAACAGGTTTTCACTCTGCTTCTCCAACCTTGTGACCCATTACGTAACTTTTTCTCATCCTTTAAAAGGCACTGCTGGCCGGGCGCGGTGGCTCATGCCTGTAATACCAGCACTTTGGGAGGCTGAGGTGGGCAGATCACAAAGTCAGGAGATCGAGACCATCCTGGCTAACACGGTGAAACCCCATCTCTACTGAAACTACAAAAAATCAGCCTGGCATGGTGGCACACACCTGTAGTCCCAGCTGCTCAGGAGGCTGAGGCAGAAGAATCACTTGAACCCAGGAGGTGGAGGCTGCAGTGAGCTAAGATCACACCATTGCACTCCAGTCAGCCTAGCAACAGCGAGAGACTCCACCTCAAAAAAGAAAAAAAAAAGGCACTGCCTTCCCTCTAGGGTGCACCTAACCTAAAGTGGTTGGCCATCCTTTTCCTGGAAGCTTTCACA
This sequence comes from Mandrillus leucophaeus, assembly GCF_000951045.1. NCBI lineage: Eukaryota > Metazoa > Chordata > Mammalia > Primates > Cercopithecidae > Mandrillus > Mandrillus leucophaeus. The sequence goes on along the minus strand of NW_012108919.1, from coordinate 3,110,138 downwards.
AGGGCCTGTGCAAGTCCCTCAGTTCACTGACCATACTGTAAGTGGCAGCTGTTTCCTATTATTTGGAAGTAGAAGTCCTGACTACTGCAACGTGGCATAGGAGTCACAAAGGAAAATGGCAAAGTCAAACACTGGATCAAACAGTGCTTTACTCACACAGAGAAGAGACAGAGAAAGATCAACTTCTAGAGCAGGCACTGGTCCCCTGTGACCAGCAGGTCCCTCTTGGCAGCCAATGCTGGGCCACTAGCCTGCATGCAACCCTTTTGTGTTCAGAGGACAAATATAGCAGAGGAGTTGGCCAGATGCTATGACACACCCACTTAAGCAGAACAACAAAAGAGCACAAATTGAGTCTAAAACAGGGAGAGATATTCCCACATAAAGTGAGAAATCCAGCACGGGCTGTGAGGACTCTTCATCTTCTGGTAAGGCAGCATCCAGTCTCAAGGACCGTTCTTAGGAGGTCAAGAGAAGTCAAGTCTGCCTGCACGACACTGCCTAATACCAATAATCAGTGTGTATACCTGTCTCCCTGGCTATGAACAACCTTCCGGAAAATTCTAAGAACTCAATGTTTCCTAAATAAATAGAAATATATTTAACAAGGCCTTATCGCAAACATTTACAACAACCGTTCAAAAGCTCTGCCCACTAATTCCTTCATTTACAAACATCTGCCCCTTCAAAGAGCCAGCGGGTTTCTGGGGGGTTTTTGTTGGTTTTTTGTTTTGTTTTGTTTTGTTTTTTGAGACGGAGTCTTGCCCTGTCACCCAGACTGGAGTGCAGTGGCACCATCTCAGCTCACTGCAACCTCCGCTTCCTGGGTTCAAGCCATTCTCCTGCCTCAGCCTTCCCAGGAGCTGAGATTACAGGCACCCACTACTACGTCCAGCTAATAAGGGCCTGTGCAAATCCCTCAGTTCACTGACCATACTGTAAGTGGCAGCTGTTGCCTATTATTGGAATAGAAGTCCTGACTACTGCAACTTGGCGTAAGAGTCACAAAGGAACACGGCAAAGTCAAGAACTGGATCAAACAATGCTTTACTCACCCAGAGAAGAGACAGAGAAAGATCAACTTCCGGAGCAGGCACTGGTGCCCTGTAAAACTTTTTACACTTGCCTTTACACACGAAAAGCCTTTCTAAAGGTGTCCTGCCTTTAGTTCAAACCAAAAACATTACAACTTAGGCTGGGCATGGTGGCTCATGCCTCTCATAATCTCAGCAATTTGGAAGGTGGAGGCAGGAGGATCGCCTGAGGCCAAGAGTTCAATACCAGATTAGGCAACATAGGAAGACCTCGTGTCCACAAAAAATGAAATAAAATTAGCTGGGCATGGTGGCACACACCAATGGTTCCAGCCACTCAGGACACTGAGGTGGAAGGATCACTGAACCCAGGGAAGCAAAGGTTGTAGTGAGCCAAAACTGCACTACTGCACTACCGCCTGGGTGACAGAGTGAGACTCGTCCCAAAACATAAATAAATAATATTACAACTTAAACTTCCTTAAACTAAAATTGGCTCTGGTTCCAATTTTAATATTTAAATGTTACAATGGGCCCTGGGGTGCTCTCTGAGCCTCGCCAGGACTCAGGAGTGTTACATTTCTGGCAAATTATTTGGCAAAATACAACAGAAGACTTTAAAATGTCTATTTCCATTGACCCAGAGATTCCATATTTGATAATCCATCCTAAGAAAACATAAATCTTTAAACATTGTGCAATAAAGAAAACTGCAGTTTACATTCACTGTATAGAAAATTACATACCTGTTAAAATTGGTATTATGGAAAAAAGGACACAGAAATCAAATTAAAAGCCTCATCACACAGACCTACAACATCCATTAGGAAACATAAATCGAAGGGAGTTTGTTTCAGAAAAGATGGCAATGAGAGAGGTTTCAAAAAATTTGTTATTATGGAACATATGTAATAACATAAGAAAATGCTGTGACAATATCCAGTTAAAAAAAAAACTGAAAAAGAAAAATTGTATATACAGTAGGATTACAAAAACATTTGAATGGAAGGAAAAGAACAACTATAAAAAAAATATGGCAAAATATTTACAACATTTGTGTGGGGTAGTAGAACAAGGGATTAACTTCTTTTCTTCATTTCTGTGGTTTCTGTGTTACTATCAGAGAAAACAACATTTTAGAATATGCACATAGGCACCGTGCAAGAGACGCTGTCCCACCACTACTGTGCTGGAAGGGTCTGGCTGCCCACTCCATATACTGCTCCCGAATGCAGCGATTCTGGCCTAGCAGGCTCTCTGCAGCATCCCTTCATTGCAGGGCCAAGGCTCCTCCTCTCATCCAAGAAACTCCCCTTCTTCATTTAAGTGCTCCTTCAAGCCTGATGCAGGCTGAGAAATCAGATCAGTTAGGTCACTGAGAACAGGAGGGGAAAACAGATTGTGCCTCTAACAACTTCACTTCACTGTAATAGCAAGCTATACCATGTGTGAAAAGTGAAGGATTTTTTTTTGTTAGTAGAATCGTAACTTCAGGAAGATGAGTAAAGGAGCATTTTTAAACTAAGAGGAGACGGATAAACACATTCACCAAGATGGTTTTCATTAACTACACACTTCTTCTCATGTGAATTTTTATTTTTATATTTTTGAGACAGGGTCTCACTCTATTACCCAGGCTGGAATGAAATGGTGCAATCATGGCTCACAACAGCCTCAAACTCCTGGGCTCAAGCAATCCTCCCACTGCAACCTCCTGAGCAACTGGGATTACAAGCGTGTGCCGCCATGGCTGATTAATTTTGCTGTTTTAATTTTTGGTGGAGACACAGTCATGCTATGTTGCCCAGGGTGGTCTCAAACTCCTGAGTTCAAATGATCTCGCACTGCCTCAGCCTCCCAAAGGGCTGGGCTTACACACAGAGCCAGGCCTCGTGTGAATTTTCAAAATATTTTTAAACATCCAAAAACTATTCACCAACTCTTCGTCACATGAGCTTGGCTCTAGCCAAATACTCACCCTACAAACCTTGCACAGAAAGCAGTCAGACTGACAATACTAAGCTGTCAAGGATGTGAAGCAACTGGAACACTTGCAAAATGGTTCAAGGACATCGGAGAAGGGTGGCAGTTTCTTATAACCCTCAACACTGACTACTTTATGGCCCAGTATTTACCCACCTAAGTATTTACCCACAAGAAAGGAAAACCTATGACTACAAATAGTCTTGAACACTAATGTTCACAGCACCTAACAGCCAAAAACTGGAAACAATCTAAAGTCTATCAGCCAGCACATCAGTAAATTGTGGTATGTCCATACAATGAAGTATTATTCGGCAATGAAAGGAAATGAACTGATAAATACAGCAACATGAATAATCTGAGACCATTATGCTGAAAATAATGGACAATCTATAGTGACAGATACCAAAACACTGGCTGGGAGGGAGTGAGGAAACACGTTTAGAGTAATGAAAATATTCTCTATTTCAATTGGGTGGTGATTACATAGGTATGCATAATTAACAAAACTGTATGCTTAAAATGGGTGCATGACTGTCAACTATACAGTAATAGAAGCTCACTAATTTGTCTATGAGAAAAATTTAAAATCTTCTCCCTCCTTCTTTCCATGAAGACAGGTGGTTTAGTGACTTGTACATTCCATGATTTTGCCAAGTGCAATATACATTGTTTCTTGTCCCAATTATATCATGTTTTTTATTTTCATTTTTTTTTTTTTTTTCGAGACAGTCTCACTCTGTCACCCAGGCTGGAGCGCAGTGGCGCCATCTCAGCTTACTGCAACCTCCATCTCCTGGGTTCAAGTGATTGTCCTGCCTCAGCCTCCTGAACAGCTGGGATTACAGGAATACACCATCATGCCCATGTGTATCTTTAGTAGAGACAGGGTTTCACCTTGTTGGCCAAACTGGTCTCAAACTCCTGACCTCAAGTGATCTGCCTGGGCCTCCCAAAGTGCTGGGATTACAGACGTGAATCACTCACTGCGCCCGGCCTTAAAGCATTTCTTTTTAAAAAAAAAAAAAAAAATTTAAAGAGTGAGAAGGAGCTGGGCACAGTGGCTCATGCCTGCAATCCCAGCACTTTAGGAGGCTGAGGCGGGAGGATTGCTTGAGCCCAGGAGTTTGAGACCAGCCTGGGCAACATAGCAAGACCCTGTCTCTATTTCAATATAACAGTAACAAACGATTTAAAAAATAGTAGAATTGGCTTTAGGTAATAAAAGATTTTCTTTTTAGACAGTTCCCCACAAAAGAGGGGCACCAGACTACTACTGACAGTGTTCTGCGTGCACCATTCTTAACTACTTTTCATTATTCTTTTTTATTTATTTATTTTCTTCTCGCCCTGTCTCATGGTGCTGACTCTTCATTATTCCTGTCTCCCTCGATGCTTCCCTTGGACTTACCCTTCTGCTGGAGGAAATCATACTCACTTCTTCAAGCCCCAGCTCAAGTGCCACCTCATTGGATTAACTGTTAATGGGATTTCACCAACCCCAGTCAGGATCACTCATTTGTCTGTGCTGTCCCCAGTGGTGACACTTCTCCTCCCTCCGGAGCTTGGACAACCACCCCTGCTCCTTGCCCGCAGTCCCTCAGCCTGAGCGCCACTATCAACTGCTCCCTAGAGATAAGGAAAGCTCACTTATCTCTGGCTTGGGTCCCAGGGCTTATTAGCTGCTTTCAGGGTGGACCCTTACCTTCTTCACCCTGCCAGAAGGCAAAATCCAAGGAAGATTCACCTTTGTAACCCCACAGGGCCTAGTTATGCCCTAGAATAAGATCTCCTTTAACTGTAGAGGGAAGAAAAAGACTTCAATAGAAGCTCAAAGGGGTCTTAGGAGGGAACTCCCTCATTGTTGCAAAGGATCGAGCTAAGGCCTGAAGAAAGTACACACTGATAAAATACATGTGAAAGATACTGGCCACTTACTATGTGTGAGCCACTGCGAAACAATCAGACTATGTTCATATAAACTATAAACAGAGAACATATAAAATCCCACCCTTGTGGATCTTATATTCCACTGCAAAGATTCAGACAAACAAGTAACAACGTTGGGCACTCTCTCGGCTACTGTTCTACTTCACATGTACTGGCTTGATATAGTTCAGATATTTGTCCCCACCCAAATTTCACGTTGAAATGTAATGTCCAGTGTTGGGGGCAGGACCTGGCAGGAAGTGTCCGGGTCATGGGGGTGGATCCCTCATGGCTTGGTGCTGTCCTAGCAATCATGAATGAGAGCTCTCGTGAGATCTGGGTGTTTGAAAAGTGTGTGGCATCTCCCCTTCTTTCCCCCAACCCCCACCTCCTGACCATGTGAGGTGCCTGCTCCCACCCCTCCCACCTTCTGCCAAGAGTGAAAACTCCCAGAGGCTTCCCCAGAAGCCAAGCAGCCATGTCTCGCGTACAGCCTGCAAACCAAGAGCCAATTAAACCTCTTCTCTTTATAAATTACCCAATCTGAGGTATTCCTTAGAGCAACCCAAGAATGGCCTAATACACCACTATATCACCCATGTGCCTTCCCCTCGGCCCCGGTGGTCATTCTTCGGGATTGTCACACCTCCTGAGCTCTTCTCACAAGCTTTGTTCCATCTGCCTCAACTGCTATTTGTGTCATCCAAGACACAAGTATTTAAGGGCTGCCTGTGACACTGTGCTAGGTACTGAGGGATCAGCAGTAAATGGGGCAGAAACAGTCACCGCACCCCGAAAGCTCACAGAGCTCACAAATGGGGAAGTGGGTATTACACAACGCTTTTCATAAAGGTCCATGATTCAAAGTACTGAAATGAGTAGAGGGTGCAGCGATGGGCATGTTTAACTTGGGCTCCTAACCGAGAAATGTCTCCTCGAGGAAATGACACTGAAGCTGAGGCCAAGATAAGACTCCCCTGACAACAGTGGGATAGTTCCAGACAAAGGGAGCAACTGCAGGAAGAAGGAAAAGAGATTCTCAGAGGTTCTTAAGTCTGTGAACTTGAATGTGGACACGGTACCGTACTCACTTTCACCAATCTCTTGCTGAAATAGAACACTCCCTTGTATTTTGAATATAGGCCACATACCAAAAATGTAATTCTGTGTGTTTTTTTTTTTTTTTGTATCAACACAAAAAATTGCAAATACTCTTATACTTAATTACAGTGGTTGCAGATTATCTTGAAATAACATCATTATTTTAAAATTATAATAATTAGACCCACTCTGAGGACTTGTTATTTAACAAGGGACAAAGAAACATATTACCATATCACAAATTCGTCCTTTATCATTTTGATGGCTATATTTCAGTGTCATGGGTCCCCTCTGTAATCCTGGGTATTTTACTAAAAGGCAGTTGGAAATATTTTAAGAAGGCGTCATACATTTCACCTGATTGCAAAAGCACTTTTAGGAAAAAGAACCTATGATTAGAGTAGAGAACAAGAAAAGAAAGGCTCAAGAGGGTTTTTTTGTTTGTTTGTTTTGAGATGCGAGTTTCACTCTTGTTGCCCAGGCTAGAGTTCAATGGCGCCCATCTGGGCTCACTGCAACCTCCACCTCCCAGGTTCAAGTGATTCTCCTGCCTCAGCTGGGATTACAGGCATGTGCCACCACGCTCGGCTAATTTTGTATTTTTAGTAGAGACGGGGTTTCTCCATGTTGGTCAGGCTGGTCTCGAACTCCCAACCTCAGGTGATCTGCCTGCCCCGGCCTCCCAAAGTGCTGGGATTACAGGTGTGAGCCACCACACCCAGCTGGGTTATTTTCTTCCCCCACCCCAAAAGAAATTGAGACAGGGTCTCACTATGTTGCCCAGGCTGCTCTCAAACTCCCGGGCTCAAGCAATCCTCCTGCCTCAGCCTCCCAAAGTTCTGAGATTACAGATGTGAGCCACCATGCCCAGCATTGTTGGTTTTCTTTCCAAATTGGAGGTGGGGAGGGTGATACAGATTCAACAAGACATGGCAACCCCTAGCCAAAGTGGCGAACTTGTCTAAAGACCCAGGGGAGTCCCCTGTAGGGTTTTAAGGCGATATCATGATTGCTTTCACTGCTTTCTGGAAAATGGAAAGGACAGACCCAGGGAAGGCAGGAAAGATAGGGTAAATCCAGGAAAATGAGTTGGGCGGCTCATGTGCCCCAATGCGACGTTGTGGATTAGAAAGACAGCAAAATTTCAATTGAAACACTGCAATGAGCCGGGCGCTGTGCCTCATGCCTGTAATCCCAGCTCTTTTGGAGGCCGAGGCGGGTGGATCACGAGGTCAGGAGTTCAAGACCAGCCTGGCCAAGATGGTGAAACCCTGTCTCTAGTGAAAATATAAAAATTAGCCGGGCGTGGTTGTGGGTGCCTGTAATCCCAGTTACTCGGGAGGCTGAGGCAGAAAATCGCTTGAACCCGGGAGGCAGAAGTTGCAGTGAGCCGAGATCACGCCACTGCACTCCAACTCGGGAGACAAAGTGAGACTCCATCTCAAAAAAAAAAAAAAAAAAAAATTCTTCCAATTATAAAATTGGATTGCTATTCTATCTCACATTCTATTACTGAAGTTTCATATCTTCAAAGAAAGCATTTCTGTTGTTTGTACTTGTTAATTTACTTAGCCACTGACCCAAAGGAGAGTCAAGCAATTGGCTTGTAGATGGCGCTACTATACTTTAGCCTGGGAGACAGAGTGAGACTCAGGAAACACTGCACTGAAAGGAAAAACTTCAAACTTCACATAACCAAGTTACAAAGAATAATCCTGCTGCTCATAGTTACACATCAGAAATTGCAGGTTGTTGAGTCAACCAGTGTCAATCTGCTGTTCTTTCATCACGTGGGTTACAAGTGTGATACATAATGCATGTTTTATGCCAGCAAAATTCCTTTATACAAGATTCCAAAGGCTCTCCAAATTCTTTTATTGCAAGAGAAAAATTTTTAAAGGGATGCATGGCTAGAAATCATACTTACTATATGCAATGTACAATGACTTGCAAGATGCTGCCTTTTTTTCTAGAATTGTTATTCTCTAACTTCGTTTATTAGGCAACATGTTAGAGAACTAGAAAAGGTCTCAATAAAAAGCAATTTCAAAGTCCATGCATGAAAGCAATGATACCCTCTGAGTTTGTTTAGCTTTACCTCATTTTATATATATATGTGTATATTTTTTCCTTATTTGCTATTTTTAAGTCATTCTATGACCCGACGTTTAACTTTACTTCACAAAGTAACTGACTTCCCATATTATAATTAATCGCATGATGAAAACATGCAATGAAAACATACTTAAAAATACACTGACAGCCGGGCATGGTGGCTTACACCTGCAATTCCAGCACTTTAGGAGGCCAAGGCAGGCAGATCACTTGAGGTCAGCAGTTCAAGACCAGCCTGGCCAACATGGTGAAACTCCGTCTCTACTACTAAAAAAAAAAAAAAAAAAAAAAAAAAAAAAAATTAGCCGGGTGTGGTGGCAGGTGCCTGTAATCCCAGCTACTAGGGAGGCTGAGGCAAGAGAATCGCTTGAACCTGGGAGGCAGAGGTTGCAGTGAGCCGAGATCGCGCCATCACACTCCAGTCTGGGGGACAAGAGTGAGACTTTGTCTCAAAAAAAAAAAAAGTACATTGACAGTAGTGGCAAGTGTCAAAAAAAAAAAAAATCAGTAAAGACTAATGCAAAAGTTCAATTCAATGCAATTTTTCTGAAATGTTTTCAAAGCAGTTATATCCTTTAAAAGAAACCTCATGAATGTTAAATATGTACAACAGATGAGAGCAAGCACTGACTGCAATCCAGGCGAGGGGCTCAGAGCCAGTTCTTAGGGTAGCTCTCCCAGAGCCAACTAAAGCTGTTTGTTGAAGGGCAAGCTCCTAGCTTTATGTTTGCTGCCTTTCAGATGTAAACACAATAGCAAAATGGATGTTATCTCTTTTTCAACCTCATGTTGTCCTTTCTTATTAAGGATTATAAAACTAAAAGGGAATTTACCTAGATTTTTATGTAAGTGGATCCTGAATCTGGAAAATCTGGTGTGTATCCCAGAGCTGTTTCCTATATATCCATGGGATGTATGAAAACATTATTTAACACAGAATAATGATGGACATAATCAATGTATGCCAAGAGTTGAAAAATTACACCATTTGGGACTTCAACGGGAATAAACCCTAAGGTATCCATAATACGTGGCTGAAAGAAATCATTTCTGAGGATTCCAGAGAGGGGAATTCCGTATCAATTTAGCGAGTGGGGTGATGGGACAGTGCAAGCTGGAGGGTGGTGTTTAGCTCAAAGGGAGGTAATAAAAAGAAAGGTAATTTCTCAGAATATTTTGGTATTCTTGGGGTCAGAGAAGCATTTCTAAGCAAAGACATAAAACCCATAAAAGAAAACCAAACTGAACTACAGGAAACTTTAAAACTTCTATGAGAGAAAAAACACTATAAACATACTTAAAGGACAAAGGACAGACTAGGAGCCAATATTGCAACATATTTAATAAATATCAGGAACATGAAGAGATCTGACAAAAAGCGGTAAAGAAAAAGACCAACAACCAGGCCGGGCGCGTCGGCAAACGCCTGTAATCCCGGCACTTTGGGAGGCCGAGGCGGACCGATCACCTAAGGGCAGGAGTTCAAGACCAGCCTGATCAACATGGAGAAACCCCATCTCTACTAAAAATACAAAATTAGCCGGGCATGGTGGCACATGCCTATAATCTCAGCTACTCAGGAGGCTGAGGCAGGAGAATCGCTTGAACCCAGGAGGTGGAGGCTGTGGTGAGCTGAGGTCTCCTCATTGCCCTCCAGCCTGGGCAACAAGAGCGAAACTGCGTCTCAAAAAAAGAAAAAAGAAAGAAAGAAAAAGACTAACAACCCAACACAATAGTGGACAAAGGTTATGAAGAAAAAAAATATGGACAGCTGACAGACCAACGAAAAAGATTCAGAACAGAGAAATGCAAATTAAGACAACGATGAGTCATATTTATTAGCAAAAACCAAAGAAGCTGTATAATGCTAGGTGTTGGCAAGAAAGAAGGAAAATAAAGACTCTCATATGCCGTTAGTGGGTGTGTAGATTGGCTGAATGTTTTTGGAGGGAAAAAATTTCTTCCTACTCAAAAACAGCACGTGACCGGCGCTGTGGCTCACGCCCGTAATCTCAGCACCTCACTTCGGGAGGCCAGATGGGCAGATCACCTAAGGCCAGGAGTTCGAGACCAGCCTGGGCAACATGGCAAAACCTAGTCTCTACTAAAAATACAGAAATTGGCCGAGCATGACGGTGCACTGCACACCTGTAGTACCAGCTCCTGCACAAGAATGGCTTGAACTCGGGAGGCGAAGGTTGCAGGTCACTGAGATCATGCCACTGCACTCCAGCTCTGGCGACCAAGCAAGACTCTCTCTCTCTCACACACGCACACGCACACACACACACTCTCTGAGCACATACCCTTGGACCCTGCACTTACAACTCAATCATATGCTAATAATACCGTATGTTGGAAAGGTGTATGGACAGAAATGTTATAAAGTGAGCAAAACAGCATGAACAACCTATAGCTCTACTGAGCACCTCCTAAATGCCAAGGACTCTTCTGGAAGAAAGTCATCAGAAGAAAGTGGCTAAATAAACTACAGTACACTAGTCCTACCTGCTACTTGCAGCATGAAAAAGAATGGCATGGAAAGATCTGAGATATTGTTACTTGAGAAAACGTTAAATCACAGACCATGACCTTACATTCCATTTATAGAAATAGGCCCAAAGTGAAGTGGGCACCCCCTGCCCCGCGGGGAACCCATCCGTATGTTTACATAAACATGCAAGTATGCAGGTAAATACACAGAAAGACTAGAAGGATGTGCAAACCACTGATGGCTTACTTTTGAGGAAGACAGTACAATGGGAGATATAGGGGACTTCAGATTTTGCTCTGAACATTTCTCAAACCGATCTTGAATGTTGCTTGTGAATTCACACACACCACAACGTATTCACATTCTTTTGCTCTTGGACAAAGTTATTATCTTAATAGCATCACATGAATTAAACTGCAGTAGAGAGTGAGACACAGCCGGTCTGGGTCAAATCCAAAATGACTTCGTAGTTCACCTAGCCAAACCAGTTCCTTATTACAATGAGAAGGTTGCAACCAGCAGGTCCTCCAAGTACTATGTGCACACTGACTGGAAGCTGCGTCTCACATGTGTATCGGGCTCTCCCACGCTTATACACACCAAACTGACACACTGAAACTTTCTAACATACCAGCAAATCTGTCAAATACCAGCTAATGCATGATAACTCTCAGTTATCACTCATATGACGGCATGGTGTGATACCTGCTTGGATTTCCTAGCTAGTAATACACGAGCATATTTTGCAAGCATAAGGCAAAATTCACAAAAAGGCAAAAATCACAAGTTATAAGGGGTTGGCCGGGCACGGTGGCTTATGCCTGTAATCCCAGCACTTTGGGAGCTTAAGGCAGGAGAACAACCTGAGGTCAGGAATTCAAGACCAGCCTGACCAACATGGTGAAACCCCATCTCTAATGAAAATACAAAAATTAGCCAGGGGTGGTGGTGCATTCTTGTAATCCCAGCTACTCAGGAGGTTGAAGCAGGAGAACTGCTTGAACCCGGGAGGCAGAGGCTGCAGTGAGCCAAGATCACACCACTGCACTCCAGCCTGGGCAACAGAGTGAGACTCCATCTCAAAAAAAAAAAAAAAAGGGCGGGGGGGTTGGAAGGCTTCACCTTTATTTAGCATCTTGTGGTCACAAGAAACTGTACTACTGAATTAACTGCCTCAACATGGATTCAAACACCCTATTTTAAGATTACTACCAACAATAACTCCACATAAAGAACGTAAAAGGCTAGGTCTTTGTTCCTTTCACTGACATCTTAGCTGAATCTTTATGATCTTTTTTTAATGCAGGAGGAGGAAGCAACAAGGAAGAAAATTATAGGAACAAGAGTATCCAAAACTTAATTTTTTTCTAAATTGGAAGGGAAAAAACCGAGAAACTAATTTCTCAACTTGGCCCTGCTTTAGTTTAACTCAAACGAATTTAGAGAAGCAACATTACTACATCTGAAAGAGAGCCAACATTTACTTTGGCAGAAAAAAACCCAAGTCACTGAAGTTATTTTTTTATTACTACTGAAGTGCTGCAGCAGGAGCAACAGCATGTTTATTTTACCCTTTTTTAATGGGTAACCAAGAGCACTATTTCAAAATTTCCAAAGTCACAGATTTGACAGAAGAAAGTAAGACAACGAGTAATATACATACAGACGACCCGGTGTTCATTTTTTCAGTCTAGGTGGTAAGTGCCCCAGATGTTCATACCGTTCCTTCAACTTCCCTAGACATGAAATTTCCCAAAATATAAAGTCAGCTAGGGAAGGGGATTTAATCAAATTCATCCAGATGATCTGCAAGTTAATATGGAATATAAAGTTAGGATAACAACCCACACTTACTGATTGCCTCCTAAGTGCCAGTAGATTGATTTAATGAAGGATCTTAGGTAATGCTTAAGAGTTTAGATTTTATCCCACAGACGATAGGGGCTAATGAGAACCTGAGAAGGAAAGTAACTGTTTTTCAAAGAAAGAAAACTATGACAACAGTAGGGAGATTAGAGGGGAGTGCCTTATCAACTCTGACAAATTGACACAAGTGCAAATTAATAATGGTGTACATGAATGAAGTACAAGAAAGTTGTGCTGGGAAAGCTAAGGGAAGTGACAGTAGGATTTTAATGCAAGTGGTGTCAATCAGGCAAGTACTTATGGAAGTAAAGGCTTTTATAAATTAGCAAGGAGGGTGATAAAGAGTAATACACCTGGGCACATACTTCCACGACCCCAGAGGCCAGGGAATCACCGGAAATAGGAAGTAAGCTGTGCCGTGGAGCCAAACATGTAAATCCATACACACATGAAAAGTCAGGCTCACAAAACTTAACCACCCTCAACAAAATCAGACTAGCGGGGATATATATCATCTGGGACACAGACACTGCAGATAGAAGTGAAGTGTTTCCAACCATTTCAGAAAACATTTAGGTACTTCACTAATGTTGAAAATACACACAACCAGGCAATTTAAAATCCTACCTGTGTGTGCTAGGTTGTGACAAAACTAAGGGTCACAACCACACTGCATTTAGTGATGTAAACAAAACAAAAGGCAATTTATTGTCCATATATATGAATATATGTATATATGAATTGTGTTATACAACAGCTGGACAATTTATCTTTTTTTTAATTTTTTTTTTTTTTTTTTTTT
>NW_012108919.1:3078488-3096757 GCF_000951045.1 Mandrillus leucophaeus | reverse complement strand
GCAGTGGCGGGATCTGGGCTCCCTGCAACCTCCACCTCCCGGGTTCAAGTGATTCTCATGCCTCAACCTCTCGACTAGCTGAGATTACATACAGGCATATGCCACCACACCCAGCTAATTTTTTTTTTTTTTTTTTTTTTTGAGCAGCAGCAAAGCTTCCACAGCATGGAAGGGGACCCGAGCGTGTCGCCCTAATTTTTTTTTTTTTTTTAGTAGAGACAGGGTTTCACCTTGTTGGCCAGGCTGATCTCATGATCTACCTGCATCAGCCTCCCAAAGTGCTGAGATTACAAGTGTGAGCCACCATGCCCAGCCCGGCTGGACAATTTCCACCCAAACAACTCTGCCAATCAATTCCTCTCACAGCAGGTATGGCAAATAAGATATGAGACTGGCAGGGATGGGGGAGCATGTCCCCCCAGACCCTTCCTCTGCTGAGCTGTACCAGCCAGCTACACTATTATTACAGAGCTCACCTTTTTTTTCTTTTTTTTTTAACTTTTGAGACAGGTTCTCACTCTGTCGCCCAGACTCGAATGCAGTGGCACAATCTCAGCTCACCGCAACCTCCACCCCTGGGTTCAAGCGATTCTCCTGCTTCAGTCTGGGATTACAGGCATGCGCCATTACGACCCGGCTAATTTTTGCATTTTTAGTACAGACAGGGTTGTCCCATGTTGGCTAGGCTGATCTCAAACTCCTGATCTGAAATGATCCACCCACCTTCGGCCTCCCAAAGTGCTGGGATTACAGGCATGAGACAGTGCACCCAGCCAGAGTTCACCTTTCTCATGGGGTTTTTCCCTTAACACTGTTTACAGCATGCTCCAACAGCGTGTTCTCTCTCAAAAAAGGATTTCTTTTGCTTTCTCTCCATCTATCCATCTTTCTTTGCCAACTTTCTCTTGAACTTGCCATTTGCAACTACATGGAATCCTTGACTGTTCTTTTTCTGCAGACTTGGCTATCTATTAATAAGTTAATGACCAATAGAGAGCTGTTCTCTGTTGTCTTTCATAACTACTTTTAAACACGTAAATCAATCTAATGCTTCAGTAACAGCTACTGAATTAACAAAAGTCACATTTTATTTAAGTCATTATTTTCAACAGGTAGCTTAAAATGCAAAATGAAGACTGTCGACCTTTTTTCCAGTTTTACTACTAGTTCTCTTCGTGACAAAGAGATTGGCCTACAACCGTGATAAACCTTACCCAGGATGATAGTGATACCAGAGCCAAAATCTCTCATCTGTATACCCTGGGGTACAGAGGTATCATCCCATTATTAAAATCAGAACAATTAAGGCTGAGCATGGTGGCTCAGGCCTGTAATCCCAGCACTTTGGGAGGCTGAAGCAGAAGGACTGCTAGAGCCCAAGAGCTTGAAACCAGCCTGGGCAACACAGCAAGACTCTGTTTCTATAAAAAATAAATAAATAAAATCAGAGCAATTAAGAAAACTGGGCTTTAACTCCAGTCCCTGCATATACTCCAGCCGCCCACACTGCATGCTACTTCAGGCCACTTCTTTCTCCAAAGCCCAATCTGTTCATCAGTAAAAATAAAATAATAGATTCAGGTTTCCGAAAGTGTGTGAGAATAGTATGTACTTACGTTACTTAACAACGCACTCAAAACATGGCAGTTACTACCGTGGAAAAAATTCAACAAAGCACTTTTACTAAGAACTCATTCATGAAGAACTGAAAAATTTGAAGGGAGTGTCACCTTCTAACAAACTTCATGGTAACAAGCTTTTGCTTTGTCCAATGTGTTCCCTCGTCCATATGGTATACCCAGAGTCTGAGTGCTGGTGGCCTTGTAACTTGGGAGAAGGTCCAAAAACACAATCAAATTGTACCAGGCCTATTTCTAAGAAACTACCATAGCAATGTAATACTCTATAATAGTCACGGAAATTCTAGGTGCCATGGATACTGAAAGCAACAGCCTGGACCTCTCCTCCAAGGACCAGGCCAACAAGACCCTCTAGTTCATTCCAGAGAAACCCAAGAGACTTAGTTATTTCCATAACAAAAAGGGGTCCAGTGTCTCTGACTTAATGAAGAAAGATCTCCGACCTAATGTAGAAAGCACTAAACAGACACAACAGGGCTTCAAAGTCATGAGGCTGCCAACAAGATGCACATCCTTCAGGCAACTTCTGAGGAAATGTGGAAACGCAAGTGGCTGAGCTGGAAGGACTATTTTACCTCCAAACAGCCTACCAGCCCTAGAACTCCTTTGGCTCTCCTGGTGCTCAGTATGTGACAATGCCAAATCATATGAGACAGTTATATATGTATAAATCCCTAAATGCACTGGCAGGAATATACTTTCTCTCTCCAGGGACGCTTTTAGGCAAAGATCATGTCTCCCACACCACACAGAATGCTTAAGCGTTTTAACAGGCATGCAGAATCTGATGGATTTGCATTAACCTGCTTTTTCTGCAAGTCAGCCGAAAATGGACTGGACACTCAAGGGGAGGAGAGGCACTAACACAAAATTAAATTAACTAGGACATTTATCAAGTCGAACTTTAGTCAACTTAGGCAGCTTAAATAGGGAAGGGAGGAAACATCCATTTATCTCCTTTCCTCCAGCATTGCCTCTTTACCTTATTAACATTATGGAGAGAAAAATGCAAAGCAATTTCCCCTCTAACTTTTTTCCCAAAAATCAAGGCAGTCTTTTTTTCCTACAAGCTGTTCGGTGAACATTCTACCCCAATGCAGAAACACTGGACAACAGCCACACCACAGCAATAGTTAACTTTTTTCCCCCTTCCGAGAAAATATCCCCACTGCCCCAAACCCCCACTAGTCATGGCTCAATCTGCAAACCCCATCAGACGAAAAGTACCAGAAAATTGCTTGTCCCACTTCACGCAGTACCTTCCCTGTAGCAGTGACACAAGCAATTAGGCTAACACAACTCCGTCGCAAGAGAAGGAAAGGGGACAAAAGTCTCAACTTTCCTAAATGGAATGAAATTTTCCCCCACTACAGAGACAAGGTACAGAGGGTGAGAGAAGGGAATTGCAATGCTGTTAAATTCACTATTTAATAATACAATGCCATAATCAACTCTGCGAGTCCTTGAACTTACATTATGCCTTTCTACTGGGATGCTCATGTAATTTCAAATGTATTACTATAAAAACCCAGTCATTGGAGAAGCAAAAGACTGGGGGGGTGGGGGTTAAAATGGACTTTAATTAAAATATGAATAATCCAAGTTCAGCTAATTCAAAGCATCTGACTTGGACACCTAGTCAGCTGGGAAACAGCAGCTGCTTCCAATTACAGGTGATTGTGAATTAACCAGTATCAGTATCTAATGAAGAAGCTGTGTATGTAGGAAATTTTCCAATTTTGAACGTACAGCTGTGCACGTGGCCTTTATAAAAAAGGAAACACCAAAGATCCAAAAGCCTGTCTATGTAACCTCCTTCGAGGTCAGGACAAAGTTTTGCAGCTCGTTCCTGTCTTTGCCACTGACCCCAAGGGCCAACTGTTCCATGTTCAAGAGCGTTTCTCCACTCTTGAACCTGAGCCCAGAGACGTTTTGCAAGGAGAGATCAAACAGCTCTTCCTGCTGCCCACACACCTTCTCCACTGGTCCGAGGTTGTCACCCCAAGTCACAGAGACGGAGCAAAATAGAGGTTTTTAATCCTATCACACAAAACGGGAAACCAGAAGGGCTCTTGAAGTTCAATGACCTCCTCCAAAGCTAAAAGCACAACCAAAACCTCCTTTAGTCAGGAGGTGCTCACTAGCCTCCAGTGGAGAAAGAACATTCCAGAAGGCTGACCAGCTTCTTTCTAACTGCAGGTGGAGCTTTAGACCATCAGATTGTCAGTGGCTTTTTAAGGATCCCACTGATACGCATAGGGACTGGAAGGAAGAATCAGGAAAAAAACTGGGAAAGGGGGAGTGGAAACCTCTGAAGTCTCCTTCCCAGGCTGAACCAAAGACTTTTAAAGGTGCCCAGTCACCACCAACAGAAAAACCCAGAATCAAAAACAGGCCAACACAATATCTTGCCCTGGCTAAGTCACCCCTTCACACATAAAAACTCGAGGTCTCAAATCTCCCGCTCACCTCCTGGGCTGCTATATATAAGAAGCCACTCTGGAAACATCAGTTATTTGCCTGTGTTAAATTATCTGAATGAAGGAAAATAAATTTGGATCTGCAAATGCAACAACATGCCAAACTGCCCTTTTCCCACACATTTCCTGTTTTACAAATAGAGCATGTTTCT
This sequence comes from Mandrillus leucophaeus, assembly GCF_000951045.1. Taxonomy (NCBI): domain Eukaryota; kingdom Metazoa; phylum Chordata; class Mammalia; order Primates; family Cercopithecidae; genus Mandrillus; species Mandrillus leucophaeus. The sequence continues at coordinate 3,092,485 of NW_012108919.1, read as the reverse complement.
TCAGCACAAAATACTAAATAATGCATATAAATGTTTAGTTTTTGTCTCTGTAAAAATCAAAAAGAATCCCACTTCTCTAGCAAATAAAAAAGGACCAGTGTCTTCATACGCCTACCTCTAAAGAACCACAAAAAAAAACATTAAAGACATCCCCCAAAACTATCACAAAACGAAAAGGGACAAATTTCCTTAATGCCCCCAAAAAATCCTTTTTCAAAGATAGAGAAGCGGGCCAGGCACGGTGGCTCACACCTATAATCCCAGCACTTTGGGAGGCGGAGGCAGGAGGATCCCCTGAGGCGAGGAGTTCAAGACCAGCCTGGCCAACAAGGCAAAACCCCATTTGTACTAAAAATACAGAAAAGTGGGTAGGCATGGTGGGGGGAACCTGTAGTCCCATCTACTCAGGAGACTGAGACAGGAGAATCACTTGAACCCGGAGGCAGAGGCCACAATGAGCCAAGATCGTGCCACTGCACTCCAACCTGGGTGACAGGGCAAGACTCCATCTCAAAAAAAAAAAAAAAAAAAAAAGATATAGACAGAAAATTTTTCAGAAAAATGCAGAAGGGAAAAGAAAATGGAGCAGTATGTTCTTCAGTGAGTATGCCCAAGAAGGACACCGATTTTTAGGTGTCATTTCATTCCATCTAGGATCCTGACTCAAAGTCAGGGTCCTACGAATTTACAACATTTCTAAAAACCATGCTTCAAGAAAATTACCCTGAAAAACAATTGTTTTGTTTGTTTGTTTTTTGAGACGGAGTTTTGCTCTTGTTGTGCAGGCTGGAGTGCAATGGCACCATCTTGGCTCTTCGCAACCTACACCTCCCGGGTTCAAGCGATTCTTCTGCCTCAGCCTTCCGAGCAGCTGCGATTACAGGCATGCACCAACACGCCGGGCTAATTTTGTATTTTTAGTAGAGACAGGGTTTCTCCATGTTGGTCTTGAACTCCTGACCTCAGGTGATCCACCTGCCTTGGCCTCCCAAAGTGCTGGGATTACAGGCGTTAGCCACTATGTCTGGCTGAAAAACAGTTTTTTAAAGAACACAACCATTAGCTGAAAATCACTCCCTTGTTTTTATAGTTTGTCAAGGAAGAAGATATAGTGGGGACAACTGGAAAAGAGATTATATATGCACATCCCAATGTGTACATCATTTGGCTATTAAATTCAGTATATGTTTACAGACAGCCCCGCTAAGTATATTCAATAGCTCACAAATAAAACTCAAGTATTTTAAAATAAGGGTGGGGGAGACCACGACATGCAGCTGTGATGTTTCCAGGCACAAGGAATCCTCCCCAACCACATGAGGAAACTTGGCAGGTAAAAAAACGAAGACCCACAAAATCTAGTAAAAGCCATATGTTGAATCCCCTAACTGCTTTCTCTGTAAACGACCACTTACTAGGCTTTATTTTGTAGGTTGATAAGAAAACATAAATATAACCTCTTAACTCCAGAAAGAAAACTCACTAAGATTGCTAATTTAACATTTTAGAGAATGGTTTTTAAAGAACCACTGAGAGGAAGGGGGAGAAAATAAACTTAAGTGACTATGGCAAGAATAAGAAATGAAATCATAACGACAAATAAAAGGTACAACCAGTGCCACGCAAAACCGAGTAGCCCAGGTACTGTAATTATCACATCCATTTTACAGATAAGAAAACTGAGGCACAGAGATTGTGACAGAGGCAGGCTTCAAACCCAGGACTATGGCTGCATAAACCTGAGGTAATACCACCTGCCAGGACAGTGAAATCAAACACAGGATCCAAAGTGAAACATCTTGATTTGGGGTCAAGTGGTGGTGGGGGGTCCAACCCTGGCCCACTTTGTTTCCACAGCTGCAATTTGGGGGAAATGGCTAAGTCACAGAGTTGTGGTAAGAAGTGAATATGTAAAATGCTGCCTGTATAAAGCATTTAGGTAGGTATATATTCGATCAATGGTTGCTATTATCCAGTAAGAACTTCTCTCTTTTGAAAACTATATAAGCTTTCAAGGTGAGTTCTGCATAGAAACCAGCAAAACAGTAAGAGCTCTACGCAAAAATTCCTGACACTGCTCTTTGTCTACTAAAGCAAGCCATGGAAGCTTTGGGAAATGCATGATTAACACTATGCAGGCAACGCATTATAGCTAGCTGTCTTCCTTCCAGAATGAAAACTGAATATTGGTTACAACATAGAGGGCCACTGGGCCAAAAGAGGCTTTTTCAAGCAATGCTCAAGCTTTATAATTAATTGCATCACTGTGTTTTTCTGTTTTCTTGAGACAGAGTCTAACTCTGCTGCCCAGGTTGGAGTGCAACGGCACGATCCTGGCTCGCTGCAACCTCGGCCTCCTGGGTCCAAGTGATTCTCATGCCTCAACCTCTCTTGAGTAGCTGGAATTACAGGTGACAGTCTCACTCTGTTGCCCAGGAAGGAGTGCAGTGGCATGATCTCAGCTCACTGCAACCTCTGCTTCCCAGTTTCAGGCGATTCTCCTGCCTCAGGCCCCCAAGTAGCTGAGATTATAGGCACACACCACCATGCCCAGCTACCTTTTATATTTTTAGTACAGATGGGGTTTCACCATATTGGCCAGGCTTGTCTTAAACTCCTGGCCTCAAGTGATCTGCCAGCCTCGGGCTCCCGAAGTGCTGGGATTACAGGCATAAGCCACTGTGCCTGGCCTGCATCACTGTTTTTAAACAGTTTTTATATTACAGGAGAGTGTCTCTTCAGTCCCTGCTGGTTCAGAAAAGGGTGTTTTTTTTTTTTTTTTTAAGAGATGAGGTCTCACTATGTTGCCCAGGCTGGTCTCAAACTCCTGGGCTCAAGTGAGCCTCGTGCCATGGCCTCCCAAAGTGCTGGAATTTCAGGCATGAGCTACCACACTAGGTCTGGATCTTCTATAACAATAGTTTTCAAACTTCTGTTGGTGGCAGAGATCTTATTGGGAACCCTACCCTTCAATGCTCAGGTTGGGACAGAGACTACCCTTCAATGCTCAGGTTGGGACAGAGACTACCCTTCAATGCTCAGGTTGGGACAGAGACTACCCTTCAATGCTCAGGTTGGGACAGGTTGGTGAGATTTAAAAAAGAAAAAAGAAGTGAACCACTGCACCAAGAACAAAGTCAGTCCCAAAGTCTTGCTACACAAAGTGCAGGCCCTGAGAGTTTGTTAGAATGCAGAATCCCAGGCCCTTGCATGTTAACAAGATCCTTGTGTAATGAGAACCCACTGGCCTCAAGCCCTCCTGAACCTCCCTTGATCCCAATCCTGCATGACCCCCACACATGCCCCTCCCCACCACCTGAGAAAAGAACGTACAATCGGACAAGCAATACAAAGTAGACAATAAATATTGGTAGAATTAAAATAAAATAAAATGAAAGACTACAAACTTCTGGAAAGATAAAAATCATAGCATTCTGGAGGGGAACTCTGTGTTCCAATCACACAATACTTGTAGCTAAGGAAAACAACTGTGGGAAAACAAAGTATGGGACTTGCCTAAGGTCCCACATTTTCTTTCCTCTTTTTTTTTTTTTTTTTTTTTTTGTTAAGACAGAGTCTTGCTCTGTCACCCAGGCTGGAGTGCAGTGGCACGATCTCAGCTCACTGCAAGCTCCACCTCCCAGGTTCACGCCATTCTCCTGCCTCAGCCTCCCAAGTACCTGGGATTAGGTGTGCGCCACCGTAATTTTTTCTATTTTTAGTAGAGACGGGGTTTCACCATGTGGCCCAGGCTAGTTTCAAACTACTAGGCTCTGGTGATCTGCCCACCTTGACCTCCCAAAGTGCTGGCATTACAGGTGAAAGCTACCATGCATGGCCTCTGGCCAGCTTTTTCAAGGCAGAGCAAGAACCTAAAGGAAATGCCAACACCTCAATAACACGGTCGCTGCAAAGTCCAAAGGTAGAGTTTCGAGTTCTGGTAACCTGACATGACTCGCAATCATAACCCTTCCTAAATAAAGTAACCATTCTATGCCTGTAAAATGAGGGCAAGGGATTGCAGCTACCTAACCAATAGGATCAAATACATGAAGACCAAGAAAAACCCTGAGCAGGCCAGGCACAGTGGCTCATCCCTGTAGTCCCAGCACTTTGGGAGACCAAGGTTGTACCACCTGAGGTCAGGAGTTCGGGACCAGCCTGACTAACACAGAGAAACCCTGTCTCTACTAAAAACATCAAATTAGCCAGGCGTGGTGGTGCAAGCCTGTAATCCCAGCTACTCGGCAGGCTGAGGCAGGAGAATCACCTGAACCCAGGAGGCAGAGGTCGCAGTGAGCCAAGATCGTGCCACTGCACTCCAGCCTGGGCAACATGAGTGAAAGTCCATCAAGGATGGAAGGACGGAAGGAAGGAAGGACAGAAAGACGGAAGGACAGAAGGACGGACGGACGGACGGAAAGAAGGAAGGAAGGAAGGAAGGAAGGAAGGAAGGAAGGAAGGAAGGAAGGAAGGAAGGAAGGCAGGCCGGCCAACCCTGAGGCAAATCATTTCATCAGTTTCAAGTGCTAGGATCTATAGAAAGACTAAGAAATGAATATGTTCCCTTTGTATACATCCTTGTGTTAATACTCTTTATGAAAAAACAAAAAACCTCCACCAATGTCTGCATATAATTAGGAAAGAAATGAAAAGGTTGCAGTGAAGCTAACCAATTTCCCAGCAAAACTCAACTTGAGGCCATGTTTACCAATCTTCAGTCTGTCAAGTAAATTCTAAGTATCTTTCCTGGGGATCCCATCCAAGTCGCTTCTGGACACTGTGGTCTACATGGCCAGTAAAAGCACTGCGGACATACATAAACACTGACTGGATATTCTTTGTGAACGTTTGTAAAGGCTCCTAGACAAAGAAACTGGGCCAGGCAAGGTGGCCCACACCTGTAATCTCAGCACTTTGGGAGGCTGAGGTGGGATGATTCAGGCTAGGAGTTCAAACCCAACCTGGGAAACAATGCTAGACCCTGTCTCTACAAAAAAAAAATTAAAAAAAAAAAAATTCATTTAAAAATTTGCCATCTCTACCAAAAAATTTTAAAAATTAGTCAAGTGTGGTGTCATGCACCTGTGGTCCCAAGTACTGGGGGGTGGGGCAGGGAAGGCAAGAGGATCTTTTGAGCCCAAGAGTTCAAGGATGCAGTGGTAAGCTGTGATCACACCACTGCACTCCAGCCTGGGCAACAGACCCTGTCTCTTTAAAAAAAAAAAAAAAAAAGATGAAGTTTCAAATACTACTGAAAGATTAAAAATCCAACTTTAGGAGGCAGTTATCAAGTCAGAAACTCCTATTTTTTTTCTTTCTTTTCCCCACAAGAATGCTCACAGCCCAGTAGCCTGGTCTAGGGACTAAGGGTGGAGCATGGGGAATGGGGCATTCAGATTAAGAGGTTTTACAGAGGGCTGGGAGGAGACAGAAAGCTATTTAACGGTTTTCCTCCTTCCTCAAGAAAGGTGCAACCACCTCACAACTGGCAAGCATTTTGAGGCCACCAAAGACATGATGGTTCAGCACATCTCTTGATAAAGTCTAGGACGTTCCCCAAGCACACACCAGACAAGTAGGCCTTTAAATTTCCTAACGAGAAACAGGCGCTGGCATTTCCTACCTTGCCTGCCATGGGCACACGCACACGCCTGACTTTAAGAGGTTTAACAAAAGAGTTATAGCCCCCAACTTCCTTGACTTTAATTAAACTTGGCTTCCACTTCTGAAAAATCCTAAAGTTTTTATTTTGTTCTGTAGTCTCACTAATGCTTTTAAATGAGAGATGCTGTGAAAAGGAAAAGCAAATTCTTTGCAGCTGCGTGTGAGCATTCTGCCAACTGAAGCACAGGAAGAAGCTCTCCCATGTTAAAAATTTCCAACTGGGAGATTTACAAAACAGCAGGGGAGGATGGATGGGGCAGAGGGAGACGTGTGCATGTGAAAGAGCCGCAAAAAGCTCCCTTTTTTGTGATCAAGTCCCAGGGGCCTTAGGAGGCTTGTCATGCTTCAGCGATTGCCACCCCCTCCCATTTTACACCCTTTCTAAAGCCACCGTCCTTTCCGTACAGGCTTTCAGATATAAGTACACATTCTGCAGAACCACTTCTTAGCTGTTCCTTTATTTTACCCCCATCTCCCCAAGCCGCCCCAACACTCATTCTGCCACAACTGGATAATGGAAAGAAGCTTAACAGGGAGGTAGCAACCATTTCCCTCTGACTAAATGAAGTCCTGGCGTTAAGCTGCACTCATCAGGAGGAAATGACAAGCATTTTGGCAAATGAACTTTTTTATTTTCTATTAGCAGCAGCAAGATATCCACTGTTGACAACAGCAAAAGTTCACAAAAACGAGCTTTTAGGTTGTGTTTTTAAAGCTCTTCGGAAAATCTAGCTCTACCCTTACAAAAAGCCAATTTGGTCAAAAATGCTGTCAGAAGGGTTTGGAGGTTTGGTTTTAAATTTCCATATTAAGTGATGGGGTTTGGCATTTTCAGAGAACGAAAGAGTCACCACACTTTATCACAAATTTCTAGGAAGCAGGCATGCACATTAGGTACGGTGTCCCACTGTGGTCCATCACCTATCCCCTGTTCTGGGGTGGGGAGTTGTTCATACTATTAACCGATCCCCTCTGTGATTAAGCCTTAGAAGTTCTAACCCCACAGCATCCTCGGGGTCTGCTGATGTACATTTCATGGAACCAGCTTTCTTCCTACTAAATCCACTGCTGAATGCAGTTTCTTCTCAGGACCCCAAGCAACACAAACACATCCTCAGGAATGTAGGTAAAATACAAACCCTCTGGGGATCAGCATGCACACCGCTCAAAAACCTCCTACTGCCTACCTAAGGAAGTGCACAGTAACAAAGCGCTGGCAGACAGACAGGAAGCACTCCATAAGGTCATCGGGAATGCAACCATTGAGTTCGTGTATCACACCAGACTTCTTAAGACAGGACAGCCAAAAAATGTCCTTCATAAGGAGTTAACGCCATGGCTTGAAACAATCAACCAGAAAATTCACTAGAACCAGCTTACTCCATTCCCAGAGCACTCAGAGTCTGTCTACATGTTACTATAATTTGAAACCTGATTCTAAGAACATCTTTGTACCTAGGCCATTTCACAACTGACGCCCTTGCAGAAGGTATCGGTTCCCTCCTGGGCACCTACTGCTGTTTATAACCAGCTGCTTAGGATTCAGGATCCTTTCCTGGTGGTTACCAACATGCCTTTTGCTGCCCCTCAAGCAGATCTTTGAGCTATCTCTATGTAGATAAAAGGAAAGGCCTCACTCTGTCTTATGTCAGATACTGATAAGCCGCTTTAAGATTTTCTTTTTCATGGGAGTGGGAGAATAGGTTAGGAGAGTAAGAGAATAACATTCCAGGAAGCCCAGGGTCTCTTTGGACACTGTGTTCAGAGTTTCAGTGTTGAATTCACCATCTCTCCCCACAGCCAAAGAGGACAACTTAACTAACAGTTTGCCATCCAACAAGTTGCAATATGTCAGCATTAACCCAAACCTTCGATCACAGCAGCTAGAAGTAAGCAATACTAATAAACAAGTGGAAGAGAATGCCTACAATGAAGGGGGCCCAGTTGTGCCTATTAGAGCACCTAATCTCCACTCAGGGACGCATATGCACCCCACCTTACAATGGAGAATGCTGAGAATTTAAACCACGGCCTGGTGATCCTCCTGGACATGCAGCTAGTAAGTGGCTGAGGCACAACCAGTGGTCAGCTGGCGCCCTGACTGTTATTACAACAGTGCATTTTCTAGGAGGCCACTGGGGAGGTCTCCTGGGGTCATGAGATGACTCTGACATGAAATAACAAACACACACAATCAGATATGCTTCCACAAAGCTGTTTCTCACCCTGCCCCCAAAAAATGTTTAAACATTGAGAGTGTACAACTTTCAAGCTACCAAAAGAAAATGTTTTGCCTTAAATTGACTCAAGAAAGCAGAAGAAACATTGATGAAAGATTCCTAAAACTCAAAATATACTACAAACACCCTGGCCAGGAGAAACAGGTTGGGCAACGGAAGTGCAACCAAGCGCTGCTAGGCTGAGAACAATGACCATGAAACTGCTGTTTCCTTATGAGGCCCTGCAAATTAGCCCTCGCCCCAGCGGGAGAGGACATGGAGCTCACGGTTTGCTATTTTCCTTTTCATTACTACTATTCCAGGGTGCGGGTAAGACAAAGAGAAGGAATTTGGGAAGATGTTAAGAAGTAAAAATCTAAACTATTACCTATGTTGTTTGCTCTCTGTTGGAAGATCACTGCAACTAAGAGTTAACATACTTGGCAGAGATCGTGCTAAAAAGCTCTTTAAAAGAGGGGCCATCAAGGATCCCCAAACTCTGCTTAATCAGTACCAACACCACAGGAGATTCATCTGACACACTTGTCCTCCTGGGCTCCAGAGGCTTCCTAAGGTAAAACGGGAAGACATAAATGACTCCAGGAGAGCATATGTGACAGTTCTTTGAGAGAAAGCTGATCAGTATTGACCTTTAATTTGGAGACACTAAGCCTCGTGCCATCTCTTTTATGAATATGAGAGAGCACTCTGGGACCTTTTCCAGCTGGGAGGAAGGAAGCACAATTATTCACTCCCGTTGGCTAGGAGACCTGACGAGCTCCACTTTCAAAACGGTAACAGACCAGTCACCACCCATGCCCTCCAGTTTCCAGGAGGTAGAGACCCCTGAGTGGAGAAGGGGTCTGAAAGCAAATGAGGTTAAAATGGAGGAGGGGCTGGGACAATCCCACACACTATCCTGTGAATGACCATGACGCTGGTCCCAGATTCCTGCTTGCCCAGTCCAAAAGCAAGTGAACATGCTGCCCGGGCTCATCGGGTCAGTGGGGAAGAGAGTCACCTTACACCGTTAAGACAGCATTCACGGAGAGCCCTGCAGAATACTCCTTAATTGCCTGGAAAGTGACTGGTCCAATGGGGCTTTCCTGGCTTCTTGGCTACCAGCCAAGAAGTAGCCTTAACTTCTGTACCCACGGGGAGAGATGAGGGCAAGTCCCAAAGCAGTATCACTTCACAAAATAAATCTCACAGAGCCAAATCTGGACTGTCACTGCACAGATATCTGAAGTCCCAGCTGACAGTCCTGTACCTATTTGGGGCTGGAACGATGATTAAGGCTTTACATTTCAATTACACTTATGGAACTCTAAATGACTGTGTGTTTGGGGTTTTTTTTGTTTGTTTTTGTTTTTTTTTAATGCAAACCTAAGTTTGCGGATGCAGAACTAGAGACAAGAATTCAGCAAGCACCCCCACTTCCTCCAAAGAGTGGTCAAGTCCCACAGCATGGCCTGGAGCAGTAGCTGTTAAAAGACAAGGGCTGGGCTGGATCCGGCCAACATTACAAGGACAACCAACTGGTCTCATTCCTTAGTCTTGTGCTTTTAAAGGGCAGACGATGTGCCAACTATTTTAAAGCTCCAACACACTAATTCTGTAAACAATAATAGCTACAGCCTGCACACTGCGCACTGGAATGGATTCCTCAACTTGGCCTCATCACTTATGCAGCTGATGAAACAAACACTGACAGCTTTTTTGCATTTGTAAAGGCCCCACAGCAGCTGTGGTGATCCCACCATAGAGCAATGAATTAAGCCTGAAACCCAGCTGGGTCTGAACAGAAGCCTTTTTTGCACAATACAGCAAGACTATCATTGTTAACCTAGGCATTATTGGGAAATATTCTGCATTACATTATAGGGCAGTTCTAACTCAATTCTTAAAATTAGCTCTAATAAGCAATTTTAGTAGGAGGGATGTGGCATTAGCTTTTGAAAGGCACAAGTATGTGTACAGGTTATAGGTACACCACACAAAAGCAGCCCATCAGAACACAGATTTCTAGTTAATGCAAAGTTTAAAATATTAACTCCTCAGATATTCTCTCTCTCTCTCTCTCTCTCTCTCTCACACACACACACACACACACACACACACGCACTCACACCTACCTTCTAAACTGAGGTGGGTGTCTAAACTAGTAAATTCTTGGCTACTTGGCCACTGCAGAGAAAAATATTGAATATAGCTGTCAGGGCTCCTGTTAGTAAGCCAAACTAATGACCTGAGCACAGGAGTCAATTTGGAAGAGAAAGCCATACCAGAAAAACTGGAGTGTAAGAAGCCTGATTAATACCATTAGTAAAGAATTTTTTGACAATGACCTTGAGCACTACGAAATAAGTAAGATTCCAAATAGTGATTAACACCATTAGTAAAGAATTTTTTGACAATGAACCTGAGCACTATGTAATAAACAAGATTCCAAATACTGACGGACATGCTGGTGTTTACAGGCTTCTTACCACCAGGAAGTTCTAGGACGGCAAAGACACTCACACGAAGACATGTGCTCCTACAGAATCGGAACATGCACCCTCTGCTTCACAAAATGCTTCTCAACACCACTAGGCCACGTGACATTTGCAGTCCCCACCATCCACTTCTCTTCTGTTGCCTTACAGTTTTTCTAACAATTAAAAACTGCCTTAAATTACCAAGGCATGGTGAAGCGCAGCTCTAGTCCCACCTACTTGGGAGGCTGAAGTGGGAGGATCACTTGAGTCTAGGGAGGTTGAGGCTGCAGTGAGCTGTGTTCACGTCTGGCACTCCAGTCTGAGTAACAGAGCAAGACCCTGTATCTAAAAAATAAAAATTGCCGGCCGGGCACGGTGGTTCACACCTGTAATCCCAGCATTTTGGGAGACTGAGGCAGGTGGATCACCTGAGGTCAGGAATTCGAGACTAGCCTGGCCAACATGGTGAAACCCCGTCTCTATTAAAAATACAAAAATTAGTGGTGGGGGGGGCCTGTAATCCTAGCTACTCTGGAGGCTGAGGCAGGAGAATGGCTTGAACCCGGAAGGCAGAGGTTGCAGTGAGGGGAGATCGCACCACTGCACTCCAGGCAGAGTGACTCCATTAAAAAAAAGAAAAAAGAAAAAAAAAACAAAAAAGCATTGCCTGACTCAAGTAAGGCCCAATCTCAACAATTTCACACCAACTTGGTGAAAATAAATCCAGTAAATTCAGAGAAATCAAGAGAATACAGTAACATCCCTCCTCCTTAAAAGAACTCCTATTTCTTAACGGAGTTCATTATGAAGGGTAGTTTTTCAAAGAAAAATAAAAACCATTTTTGGTTCAGCAGGCTTGGAAGGACCAAGAAAATCAGGGAGAATTTCTAGGTCATTCTACTCCCCATAGTCCTCTGCCAAAGAATGTTGACAGAGGTAACCACAAGAAAATCAAAAACTAAGGTAAGGCAGGAAATTCGAAGTCCCACCATCAAGCCACTGGAGCACATGATTCCAGCACAAGCACGTGTGAACAATGTTTACGATTTGCAAAGGGGTAGAGGAAATGAGACCACTCTTGGCCACCCACAGTGTCACCGAGAGTGACAGGCAGTAAGGAAAATGAGGACCCCCATCACACACACACACACACACACACACACACACACACACACCCCAAAGGGCATGCTGAGCCCCAGAAGGGGAGGGCACAGCATAGGACTCTGCTGAACAGAGCACACCAGGCCCAGAGGCATGAACTGAAACACAGCTTAATGACAGAAAATAAATTTAGTAGTAATATGTATGTGCATGCTTTTCTACAAGGTATTCCAAGAGAAATGCAAACAAATCCACACAAAAACCTGCACACGAATGTTCAATGCAACATTGTTCAAAATAGCCCAACGGGCCGGGCGCGGTGGTCACGCCTGTAAAATCCCAGCACTTTGGGAGGCCGAGGCGGGTAGATCACGAGGTCAGGAATTCAAGACTGCCTGGCCAACATGGTGAAACCCCATCTCTACTAAAAATACAAAAATTAGACAGGCGTGGTGGTGCACACCTATAATCCCAGCTGCTCGGAAGGCTGAGGCAAGAGAACTGCTTGAATAGGGACCCAGAAGGTGGAGGTTGCATTGAGCCAAGATTGCACCACTGCACTCCAGCCTGGGCTACAGAGACTCTGTGTTAAAAAAAGAAAAAAAAAATAGCCAAAAGGTAGAAACAACTCAAATGTCCAGCAGCTGATGACTGGATACACAAAGCATGGTACATCCACACAATGGAATGTTATTCAGCCACAAAAAGGAATGAATACTGACACACACTTCAGCATGAATTTTAGAAACACAATTTTAAAAGACACAAGGCACAAAAGTCCACATATTATATGATTCCATTTATATGGAATATCCAGAATAAGCAAATCCACAAAGACAGAAAATGATTCGTAGGTGTAAGAGGCTGGAAGAACTGGGGTGAAGATCACTTGAGGCCAAGAGTTTAAGATCCACCGAGGAAACAGCGAGATCCCACCTCTATAAAAATTAAAAAATAAGAAAATTTACAGGGAAAAAACAAAAGGCATGAGATTCTTCATTTATACATACCTTTTCCATGTCAGTGCCTACTCAGACAAGTTCCTTAGTTTTAAAACCATCCCTGGGCCAGGCGTGGTGGCTCACGCCTGTAATCTCAGCACTGTAATCCAAGGCGGGCGGATCACGAGGTCAGGAGTTCGAGACCAGCCTGACCAGCATGGTGAAACCCCGTCTCTACTAAAAACACAAAAAATTAGCCAGGTATGGTGGCACACACCTGTAGTCCCAACTACTTGGGAGGCTGAGGCAGGAGAACTGCTTGAACTGGGCAGGTGGAGGCTGCAGAGAGCCAAGACTGAACCACTGCACTCTAGCCTGGGCAACAGAGACTCCACCTCAAAAAAAAAAAAAAAAATTCCCTGAATTTGTATATAAGGTATACAATATAGGGTAGGACGTAGTAGGGAGTCCAAAAGTAAATTCAGTATTCCTTATCAACTTTAGAAATCTTTTAACAGGCCGGGCATGGTGGCTCACGCCTGTAATCCCAGCACTTTGGGAGGCCAAGGCGGGCGGATCACAAGGTCAGGAGATCAAGACCACAGTGAAACCCCGTCTCTACTAAAAATACAAAAAATTAGCCGGGCGCAGTGGCGGGTGCCTGTAGTCCCAGCTACTCAGGAGGCTGAGTAGCTGGGAGGCCGGCGGATCATGACGTCAACAGATTGAGACCATCCTGGCCAACCAACATGGTGAAACCCTGTCTCTACAAAAAATACAAAAATTAGCTGGGCATTGTGGCGCATGCCTGTAGTCCCAGCTGCTCGGGAGGCTGAGGCAGGACAACCGCTTGAACCCAAGTGGCAGAGGTTGCAGTGAGCCAATATCGCACCACTGCACTCCAGCCCAGAGACCAAGACTCCGTCTCAAAAAAAAAGAGGAGAGAAAACACCATCCAAGGACTTCATGGACCGTATATAATGCCTGTCCTGAAAAACAAGCTGTTAATGCCTGAGCAAAGTGACATAGTCCTTTCTTTATTGGGATGACCTCCATGTACAAAGGGAGTAGTAACAGGACTCCTCTTACCATTAAGGTCTTCATCTGTATTAAAGAACTGTAAGCAAACAATGTTTGGCTGTAAAAGCTTTGCAAGTCAAAGATAATGGCCTTCCTTGGTAAACTGACTGTTCTTTATAATCATCATTATTTATACTCCCAAGAGGCTTTTGCCTAATGCTCCAATAAATTCTGGAAAGAAATAACATGACAATTTCCGCAAGTCTCATGGAAGAAGGCAAGGGAAAAAAAGGCTACTTGAGTAGAAAATGTGTTTCATCCTGGGGTATGTCAGTGTTGGGACAGCGACCGCATCGCTTAATTAGAGCAAGGAGTACATTTAGAAGAAAGAAGAAAAAAGTCACCACTTCTTAGCTTCAGATATTTCCAAGTGAAATCTATCCTCCCCACCTTCCAATGCTTTCCAGCTTACCAGGGCCAAAAGAAAACCCATTTTAGGCCGGGCGCGGTGGCTCAAGCCTGTAATCCCAGCACTTCGGGAGGCCGAGACGGGCGGATCACGAGGTCAG